>NW_028148658.1:0-86730 GCF_965153285.1 Podarcis tiliguerta | reverse complement strand
TTCAGTCGATCGTTTACAACAGTTTGGCACCATTTCTGAGTGAATTGCAGAACGTCAGATTTTTGCTGAAATTGTGACCGCGCGGCTTAGGGATTTTTTCAAAAAAAGTTGTTCAGACGTCGAGGGCTAATTCTGTTTCCCATGATAAAAACGCATCTGTTTCCACCGAAAAAGCTTTCACTCGATCGTTTGCAACAGTTTGGCACCATTTCTGAGTGAATTGCAGAACGTCAGATTTTTGATGAAATTGTGACCGCGCGGCTTAGGGATTTTTTCAAAAAAAGTTGCTCAGACGTCGAGGGCTAATTCTGTTTCCCATGATAAAAACCCATCTGTTTCCACCGAAAAAGCTTTCAGTCGATTTTTTACAACAGTTTGGCACCATTTCTGAGTGAATTGCAGAACGTCAGATTTTTGCTGAAATTGTGACCGCGCGGCTTAGGGATTTTTTCAAAAAAGGTTTTCAGACATAGAGGGCTAATTCTGTTTCCCATGATAAAAACCCATCTGTTTCCACCGAAAAAGCTTTCACTCGATCGTTTGCAACAGTTTGGCACCATTTCTGAGTGAATTGCAGAACGTCAGATTTTTGCTGAAATTGTGACCGCGCGGCTTAGGGATTTTTTCAAAAAAAGGTTTCCAGACATAGAGGGCTAATTCTGTTTCACCTTGATAAAAACCCATCTGTTTCCACCGAAAAAGCTTTCAGTCGATCGTTTACAACAGTTTGGCACCATTTCTGAGTGAATTGCAGAACGTCAAATTTTTGCTGAAATTGTGACCGCGCGGCTTAGGGATTTTTTCAAAAAAAGTTGTTCAGACGTCGAGGGCTAATTCTGTTTCCCATGATAAAAACGCATCTGTTTACACCGAAAAAGCTTTCACTCGATCGTTTGCAACAGTTTGGCACCATTTCTGAGTGAATTGCAGAACGTCAGATTTTTGCTGAAATTGTGACCGCGCGGCTTAGGGATTTTTTCAAAAAAAGGTGCTCAGACGTCGAGGGCTAATTCTGTTTCCCATGATAAAAACCCATCTGTTTCCACCGAAAAAGCTTTCAGTCGATTGTTTACAACAGTTTGGCACCATTTCTGAGTGAATTGCAGAACGTCAGATTTTTGCTGAAATTGTGACCGCGCGGCTTAGGGATTTTTTCAAAAAAGGGTTTTCAGACGTCGAGGGTTAATTCTGTTTCCCATGATAAAAACCCATCTGTTTCCACCGAAAAAGCTTTCAGTCGATCGTTTACAACAGTTTGGCACCATTTCTGAGTGAATTGCAGAACGTCAGATTTTTGCTGAAATTGTGACCGCGCGGCTTAGGGATTTTTTCAAAAAAAGTTGTTCAGACGTCGAGGGCTAATTCTGTTTCCCATGATAAAAACGCATCTGTTTCCACCGAAAAAGCTTTCACTCGATCGTTTGCAACAGTTTGGCACCATTTCTGAGTGAATTGCAGAACGTCAGATTTTTGATGAAATTGTGACCGCGCGGCTTAGGGATTTTTTCAAAAAAAGTTGCTCAGACGTCGAGGGCTAATTCTGTTTCCCATGATAAAAACCCATCTGTTTCCACCGAAAAAGCTTTCAGTCGATTTTTTACAACAGTTTGGCACCATTTCTGAGTGAATTGCAGAACGTCAGATTTTTGCTGAAATTGTGACCGCGCGGCTTAGGGATTTTTTCAAAAAAAGGTTTTCAGACATAGAGGGCTAATTCTGTTTCCCATGATAAAAACCCATCTGTTTCCACCGAAAAAGCTTTCAGTCGATCGTTTACAACAGTTTGGCACCATTTCTGAGTGAATTGCAGAACGTCAGATTTTTGCTGAAATTGTGACCGCGTGGCTTAGGGATTTTTTCAAAAAAAGTTGTTCAGACGTCGAGGGCTAATTCTGTTTCCCATGATAAAAACGCATCTGTTTCCACCGAAAAAGCTTTCACTCGATCGTTTGTAACAGTTTGGCACCATTTCTGAGTGAATTGCAGAACGTCAGATTTTTGCTGAAATTGTGACCGCGCAGCTTAGGGATTTTTTCAAAAAAAGTTCTTCAGACGTCGAGGGCTAATTTTGTTTCCCATGATAAAAACCCATCTGTTTCCACTGAAAAAGCTTTCAGTCGATCGTTTACAACAGTTTGGCACCATTTCTGAGTGAATTGCAGAACGTCAGATTTTTGCTGAAATTGTGACCGCGCGGCTTAGGGATTTTTTCAAAAAAAGTTGCTCAGACGTCGAGGGCTAAATCTATTTCCCATGATAAAAACGCATCTGTTTCCACCGAAAAAGCTTTCACTCGATCGTTTGCAACAGTTTGGCACCATTTCTGAGTGAATTGCAGAACGTCAGATTTTTGCTGAAATTGTGACCGCGCGGCTTAGGGATTTTTTCAAAAAAAGTTGCATGAGACGTCGAGGGCTAATTCTGTTTCCCTTGATAAAAACCCATCTGTTTCCACCGAAAAAGCTTTCAGTCGATTGTTTACAACAGTTTGGCACCATTTCTGAGTGAATTGCAGAACGTCAGATTTTTGCTGAAATTGTGACCGCGCGGCTTAGGGATTTTTTCAAAAAAAGGTTTTCAGACATAGAGGGCTAATTCTGTTTCCCATGATAAAAACCCATCTGTTTCCACCGAAAAAGCTTTCAGTCGATCGTTTACAACAGTTTGGCACCATTTCTGAGTGAATTGCAGAACGTCAGATTTTTGCTGAAATTGTGACCGCGCGGCTTAGGGATTTTTTCAAAAAAGGGTTTTCAGACGTCGAGGGTTAATTCTGTTTCCCATGATAAAAACCCATCTGTTTCCACCGAAAAAGCTTTCAGTCGATCGTTTACAACAGTTTGGCACCATTTCTGAGTGAATTGCAGAACGTCAGATTTTTGCTGAAATTGTGACCGCGCGGCTTAGGGATTTTTTCAAAAAAAGTTGTTCAGACGTCGAGGGCTAATTCTGTTTCCCATGATAAAAACGCATCTGTTTCCACCGAAAAAGCTTTCACTCGATCGTTTGCAACAGTTTGGCACCATTTCTGAGTGAATTGCAGAACGTCAGATTTTTGCTGAAATTGTGACCGCGCGGCTTAGGGATTTTTTCAAAAAAAGGTTTTCAGACATAGAGGGCTAATTCTGTTTCCCATGATAAAAACCCATCTGTTTCCACCGAAAAAGCTTTCAGTCGATCGTTTACAACAGTTTGGCACCATTTCTGAGTGAATTGCAGAACGTCAGATTTTTGCTGAAATTGTGACCGCGTGGCTTAGGGATTTTTTCAAAAAAAGTTGTTCAGACGTCGAGGGCTAATTCTGTTTCCCATGATAAAAACGCACCTGTTTCCACCGAAAAAGCTTTCACTCGATCGTTTGCAACAGTTTGGCACCATTTCTGAGTGAATTGCAGAACGTCAGATTTTTGCTGAAATTGTGACCGCGCGGCTTAGGGATTTCTTCAAAAAAAGTTGCTCACACATAGAGGGCTAATTCTGTTTCCCATGATAAAAACCCATCTGTTTCCACGGAAAAAGGCTTCAGTCGATTGTTTACAACAGTTTGGCACCATTTCTGAGTGAATTGCAGAACGTCAGATTTTTTCTGAAATTGTGACCGCGCGGCTTAGGGATTTTTTCAAAAAAAGGTTTTCAGACATAGAGGGCTAATTCTGTTTCCCATGATAAAAACCCATCTGTTTCCACCGAAAAAGCTTTCAGTCGATCGTTTACAACAGTTTGGCACCATTTCTGAGTGAATTGCAGAACGTCAGATTTTTGCTGAAATTGTGACCGCGCGGCTTAGGGATTTTTTCAAAAAAAGTTGGTCAGACGTCGAGGGCTAATTCTGTTTCCCATGATAAAAACGCATCTGTTTCCACCGAAAAAGCTTTCACTCGATCGTTTGCAACAGTTTGGCACCATTTCTGAGTGAACTGCAGAACGTCAGATTTTTGCTGAAATTGTGACCGCGCGGCTTAGGGATTTTTTCAAAAAAAGTTGTTCAGACGTCGAGGGCTAATTCTGTTTCCCATGATAAAAACGCATCTGTTTACACCGAAAAAGCTTTCACTCGATCGTTTGCAACAGTTTGGCACCATTTCTGAGTGAATTGCAGAACGTCAGATTTTTGCTGAAATTGTGACCGCGCGGCTTAGGGATTTTTTCAAAAAAATTTGGTCAGACGTCGAGGGCTAATTCTGTTTCCCATGATAAAAACGCATCAGTTTCCACCGAAAAAGCTTTCACTCGATCGTTTGCAACAGTTTGGCACCATTTCTGAGTGAACTGCAGAACGTCAGATTTTTGCTGAAATTGTGACCGCGCGGCTTAGGGATTTTTTCAAAAAAAGGTTTTCAGACATAGAGGGCTAATTCTGTTTCCCATGATAAAAACCCATCTGTTTCCACCGAAAAAGCTTTCAGTCGATCGTTTACAACAGTTTGGCACCATTTCTGAGTGAATTGCAGAACGTCAGATTTTTGCTGAAATTGTGACCGCGCGGCTTAGGGATTTTTTCAAAAAAAGTTGTTCAGACGTCGAGGGCTAATTCTGTTTCCCATGATAAAAACGCATCTGTTTACACCGAAAAAGCTTTCACTCGATCGTTTGCAACAGTTTGGCACCATTTCTGAGTGAATTGCAGAACGTCAGATTTTTGCTGAAATTGTGACCGCGCGGTTTAGGGATTTTTTCAAAAAAGGGTTTTCAGACATAGAGGGTTAATTCTGTTTCCCATGATAAAAACCCATCTGTTTCCACCGAAAAAGCTTTCAGTCGATCGTTTACAACAGTTTGGCACCATTTCTGAGTGAATTGCAGAACGTCAAATTTTTGCTGAAATTGTGACCGCGCGGCTTAGGGATTTTTTCAAAAAAAGTTGTTCAGACGTCGAGGGCTAATTCTGTTTCCCATGATAAAAACGCATCTGTTTCCACCGAAAAAGCTTTCACTCGATCGTTTGCAACAGTTTGGCACCATTTCTGAGTGAATTGCAGAACGTCAGATTTTTGCTGAAATTGTTACCGCGCGGCTTAGGGATTTTTTCAAAAAAAGTTGCATGAGACGTCGAGGGCTAATTCTGTTTCCCATGATAAAAACCCATCTGTTTCCACCGAAAAAGCTTTCAGTCGATTGTTTACAACAGTTTGGCACCATTTCTGAGTGAATTGCAGAACGTCAGATTTTTGCTGAAATTGTGACCGCGCGGCTTAGGGATTTTTTCAAAAAAAGGTTTTCAGACATAGAGGGCTAATTCTGTTTCCCATGATAAAAACGCATCTGTTTACACCGAAAAAGCTTTCACTCGATCGTTTGCAACAGTTTGGCACCATTTCTGAGTGAATTGCAGAACGTCAGATTTTTGCTGAAATTGTGACCGCGCGGTTTAGGGATTTTTTCAAAAAAGGGTTTTCAGACATAGAGGGTTAATTCTGTTTCCCATGATAAAAACCCATCTGTTTCCACCGAAAAAGCTTTCAGTCGATCGTTTACAACAGTTTGGCACCATTTCTGAGTGAATTGCAGAACGTCAAATTTTTGCTGAAATTGTGACCGCGCGGCTTAGGGATTTTTTCAAAAAAGTTGTTCAGACGTCGAGGGCTAATTCTGTTTCCCATGATAAAAACGCATCTGTTTCCACCGAAAAAGCTTTCACTCGATCGTTTGCAACAGTTTGGCACCATTTCTGAGTGAATTGCAGAACGTCAGATTTTTGCTGAAATTGTTACCGCGCGGCTTAGGGATTTTTTCAAAAAAAGTTGCATGAGACGTCGAGGGCTAATTCTGTTTCCCATGATAAAAACCCATCTGTTTCCACCGAAAAAGCTTTCAGTCGATTGTTTACAACAGTTTGGCACCATTTCTGAGTGAATTGCAGAACGTCAGATTTTTGCTGAAATTGTGACCGCGCGGCTTAGGGATTTTTTCAAAAAAAGGTTTTCAGACATAGAGGGCTAATTCTGTTTCCCATGATAAAAACCCATCTGTTTCCACCGAAAAAGCTTTCAGTCGATCGTTTACAACAGTTTGGCACCATTTCTGAGTGAATTGCAGAACGTCAGATTTTTGCTGAAATTGTGACCGCGCGGCTTAGGGATTTTTTCAAAAAAGGGTTTTCAGACGTCGAGGGTTAATTCTGTTTCCCATGATAAAAATCCATCTGTTTCCACCGAAAAAGCTTTCAGTCGATCGTTTACAACAGTTTGGCACCATTTCTGAGTGAATTGCAGAACGTCAGATTTTTGCTGAAATTGTGACCGCGCGGCTTAGGGATTTTTTCAAAAAAAGTTGTTCAGACGTCGAGGGCTAATTCTGTTTCCCATGATAAAAACGCATCTGTTTCCACCGAAAAAGCTTTCACTCGATCGTTTGCAACAGTTTGGCACCATTTCTGAGTGAATTGCAGAACGTCAGATTTTTGCTGAAATTGTGACCGCGCGGCTTAGGGATTTCTTCAAAAAAAGTTGCTCAGACATAGAGGGCTAATTCTGTTTCCCATGATAAAAACCCATCTGTTTCCACCGAAAAAGCTTTCAGTCGATCGTTTACAACAGTTTGGCACCATTTCTGAGTGAATTGCACAACGTCAGATTTTTGCTGAAATTGTGACCGCGCGGCTTAGGGATTTTTCAAAAAAAGTTGTTCAGACGTCGAGGGCTAATTCTGTTTCCCATGATAAAAACGCATCTGTTTCTACCGACAAAGCTTTCACTCGATCGTTTGCAACAGTTTGGCACCATTTCTGAGTCAATTGCAGAATGTCAGATTTTTGCTGAAAATCTGGATGGATTTTTTCAAAAAAAGTTGCTCAGACGTCGAGGGCTAATTCTGTTTCCCATGATAAAAACCCATCTGTTTCCACCGAAAAAGCTTTCAGTCGATTGTTTACAACAGTTTGGCACCATTTCTGAGTGAATTGCAGAACGTCAGATTTTTGCTGAAATTGTGACCGCGCGGCTTAGGGGTTTTTTCAAAAAAAGTTGTTCAGACGTCGAGGGCTAATTCTGTTTCCCATGATAAAAACCCATCTGTTTCCACCGAAAAAGCTTTCAGTCGATCGTTTACAACAGTTTGGCACCATTTCTGAGTGAATTGCAGAACGTCAGATTTTTGCTGAAATTGTGACCGCGCGGCTTAGGGATTTTTTCAAAAAAAGTTGTTCAGACGTCGAGGGCTAATTCTGTTTCCCATGATAAAAATGCATCTGTTTCCACCGAAAAAGCTTTCACTCGATCGTTTGCAACAGTTTGGCACCATTTCTGAGTGAATTGCAGAACGTCAGATTTTTGCTGAAATTGTGACCGCGCGGCTTAGGGATTTTTTCAAAAAAAGTTGCTCAGACGTCGAGGGCTAATTCTATTTCCCATGATAAAAACCCATCTGTTTCCACCGAAAAAGCTTTCACTCGATCGTTTGCAACAGTTTGGCACCATTTCTGAGTGAATTGCAGAACGTCAGATTTTTGCTGAAATTGTGACCGCGCGGCTTAGGGATTTTTTCAAAAAAAGTTGCATGAGACGTCGAGGGCTAATTCTGTTTCCCTTGATAAAAACCCATCTGTTTCCACCGAAAAAGCTTTCAGTCGATTGTTTACAACAGTTTGGCACCATTTCTGAGTGAATTGCAGAACGTCAGATTTTTGCTGAAATTGTGACCGCGCGGCTTAGGGATTTTTTCAAAAAAAGGTTTTCATACATAGAGGGCTAATTCTGTTTCCCATGATAAAAACCCATCTGTTTCCACCGAAAAAGCTTTCAGTCGATCGTTTACAACAGTTTGGCACCATTTCTGAGTGAATTGCAGAACGTCAGATTTTTGCTGAAATTGTGACCGCGCGGCTTAGGGATTTTTTCAAAAAAGGGTTTTCAGACGTCGAGGGTTAATTCTGTTTCCCATGATAAAAACCCATCTGTTTCCACCGAAAAAGCTTTCAGTCGATTTTTTACAACAGTTTGACACCATTTCTGAGTGAATTGCAGAACGTCAGATTTTTGCTGAAATTGTGACCGCGCGGCTTAGGGATTTTTTCAAAAAAAGGTTTTCAGACATACAGGGCTAATTCTGTTTCCCATGATAAAAACCCATCTGTTTCCACCGAAAAAGCTTTCAGTCGATCGTTTACAACAGTTTGGCACCATTTCTGAGTGAATTGCAGAACGTCAGATTTTTGCTGAAATTGTGACCGCGTGGCTTAGGGATTTTTTCAAGAAAAGTTGTTCAGACGTCGAGGGCTAATTCTGTTTCCCATGATAAAAACGCACCTGTTTCCACCGAAAAAGCTTTCACTCGATCGTTTGCAACAGTTTGGCACCATTTCTGAGTGAATTGCAGAACGTCAGATTTTTGCTGAAATTGTGACCGCGCGGCTTAGGGATTTCTTCAAAAAAAGTTGCTCACACATAGAGGGCTAATTCTGTTTCCCATGATAAAAACCCATCTGTTTCCAACGAAAAAGCCTTCAGTCGATTGTTTACAACAGTTTGGCACCATTTCTGAGTGAATTGCAGAACGTCAGATTTTTTCTGAAATTGTGACCGCGCGGCTTAGGGATTTTTTCAAAAAAAGGTTTTCAGACATAGAGGGCTATTTCTGTTTCCCATGATAAAAACCCATCTGTTTCCACCGAAAAAGCTTTCAGTCGATCGTTTACAACAGTTTGGCACCATTTCTGAGTGAATTGCAGAACGTCAGATTTTTGCTGAAATTGTGACCGCGCGGCTTAGGGATTTTTTCAAAAAAAGTTGGTCAGACGTCGAGGGCTAATTCTGTTTCCCATGATAAAAACGCATCTGTTTCCACCGAAAAAGCTTTCACTCGATCGTTTGCAACAGTTTGGCACCATTTCTGAGTGAACTGCAGAACGTCAGATTTTTGCTGAAATTGTGACCGCGCGGCTTAGGGATTTTTTCAAAAAAAGTTGTTCAGACGTCGAGGGCTAATTCTGTTTCCCATGATAAAAACGCATCTGTTTCCACCGAAAAAGCTTTCACTCGATCGTTTGCAACAGTTTGGCACCATTTCTGAGTTAATTGCAGAACGTCAGATTTTTGCTGAAATTGTGACCGCGCGGCTTAGGGATTTTTTCAAAAAAAGGTTTTCAGACATAGAGGGCTAATTCTGTTTCCCATGATAAAAACCCATCTGTTTCCACCGAAAAAGCTTTCAGTCGATTGTTTACAACAGTTTGGCACCATTTCTGAGTGAATTGCAGAACGTCAGATTTTTGCTGAAATTGTGACCGCGCGGCTTAGGGATTTTTTCAAAAAAAGGTTTTCAGACATAGAGGGCTAATTCTGTTTCCCATGATAAAAACCCATCTGTTTCCACCGAAAAAGCTTTCAGTCGATCGTTTACAACAGTTTGGCACCATTTCTGAGTGAATTGCAGAACGTCAGATTTTTGCTGAAATTGTGACCGCGCGGCTTAGGGATTTTTTCAAAAAAAGTTGGTCAGACGTCGAGGGCTAATTCTGTTTCCCATGATAAAAACGCATCTGTTTCCACCGAAAAAGCTTTCACTCGATCGTTTGCAACAGTTTGGCACCATTTCTGAGTGAACTGCAGAACGTCAGATTTTTGCTGAAATTGTGACCGCGCGGCTTAGGGATTTTTTCAAAAAAAGTTGTTCAGACGTCGAGGGCTAATTCTGTTTCCCATGATAAAAACGCATCTGTTTCCACCGAAAAAGCTTTCACTCGATCGTTTGCAACAGTTTGGCACCATTTCTGAGTGAATTGCAGAACGTCAGATTTTTGCTGAAATTGTGACCGCGCGGCTTAGGGATTTTTTCAAAAAAAGGTTTTCAGACATAGAGGGCTAATTCTGTTTCCCATGATAAAAACCCATCTGTTTCCACCGAAAAAGCTTTCAGTCGATCGTTTACAACAGTTTGGCACCATTTCTGAGTGAATTGCAGAACGTCAGATTTTTGCTGAAATTGTGACCGCGCGGCTTAGGGATTTTTTCAAAAAAAGTTGTTCAGACGTCGAGGGCTAATTCTGTTTCCCATGATAAAAACGCATCTGTTTACACCGAAAAAGCTTTCACTCGATCGTTTGAAACAGTTTGGCACCATTTCTGAGTGAATTGCAGAACGTCAGATTTTTGCTGAAATTGTGACCGCGCGGCTTAGGGATTTTTTCAAAAAAAGTTGGTCAGACGTCGAGGGCTAATTCTGTTTCCCATGATAAAAACGCATCAGTTTCCACCGAAAAAGCTTTCACTCGATCGTTTGCAACAGTTTGGCACCATTTCTGAGTGAACTGCAGAACGTCAGATTTTTGCTGAAATTGTGACCGCGCGGTTTAGGGATTTTTTCAAAAAAGGGTTTTCAGACATAGAGGGTTAATTCTGTTTCCCATGATAAAAACCCATCTGTTTCCACCGAAAAAGCTTTCAGTCGATCGTTTACAACAGTTTGGCACCATTTCTGAGTGAATTGCAGAACGTCAAATTTTTGCTGAAATTGTGACCGCGCGGCTTAGGGATTTTTTCAAAAAAAGTTGTTCAGACGTCGAGGGCTAATTCTGTTTCCCATGATAAAAACGCATCTGTTTCCACCGAAAAAGCTTTCACTCGATCGTTTGCAACAGTTTGGCACCATTTCTGAGTGAATTGCAGAACGTCAGATTTTTGCTGAAATTGTGACCGCGCGGCTTAGGGATTTTTTCAAAAAAAGTTGCATGAGACGTCGAGGGCTAATTCTGTTTCCCATGATAAAAACCCATCTGTTTCCACCGAAAAAGCTTTCAGTCGATTGTTTACAACAGTTTGGCACCATTTCTGAGTGAATTGCAGAACGTCAGATTTTTGCTGAAATTGTGACCGCGCGGCTTAGGGATTTTTTCAAAAAAAGGTTTTCAGACATAGAGGGCTAATTCTGTTTCCCATGATAAAAACCCATCTGTTTCCACCGAAAAAGCTTTCAGTCGATCGTTTACAACAGTTTGGCACCATTTCTGAGTGAATTGCAGAACGTCAGATTTTTGCTGAAATTGTGACCGCGCGGCTTAGGGATTTTTTCAAAAAAGGGTTTTCAGACGTCGAGGGTTAATTCTGTTTCCCATGATAAAAACCCATCTGTTTCCACCGAAAAAGCTTTCAGTCGATCGTTTACAACAGTTTGGCACCATTTCTGAGTGAATTGCAGAACGTCAGATTTTTGCTGAAATTGTGACCGCGCGGCTTAGGGATTTTTTCAAAAAAAGTTGTTCAGACGTCGAGGGCTAATTCTGTTTCCCATGATAAAAACGCATCTGTTTCCACCGAAAAAGCTTTCACTCGATCGTTTGCAACAGTTTGGCACCATTTCTGAGTGAATTGCAGAACGTCAGATTTTTGCTGAAATTGTGACCGCGCGGCTTAGGGATTTTTTCAAAAAAAGGTGTTCAGACATCGAGGGCTAATTCTGTTTCCCATGATAAAAACCCATCTGTTTCCACCGAAAAAGCTTTCAGTCGATCGTTTACAACAGTTTGGCACCATTTCTGAGTGAATTGCACAACGTCAGATTTTTGCTGAAATTGTGACCGCGCGGCTTAGGGATTTTTTCAAAAAAGGGTTTTCAGACACAGAGGGTTAATTCTGTTTCCCATGATAAAAACCCATTTGTTTCCACTGAAAAAGCTTTCAGTCGATCGTTTACAACAGTTTGGCACCATTTCTGAGTGAATTGCAGAACGTCAGATTTTTGCTGAAATTGTGACCGCGCGGCTTAGGGATTTTTCAAAAAAAGTTGTTCAGACGTCGAGGGCTAATTCTGTTTCCCATGATAAAAACGCATCTGTTTCTACCGACAAAGCTTTCACTCGATCGTTTGCAACAGTTTGGCACCATTTCTGAGTGAATTGCAGAACGTCAGATTTTTGCTGAAATTGTGACCGCGCGGCTTAGGGGTTTTTTCAAAAAAAGTTGTTCAGACGTCGAGGGCTAATTCTGTTTCCCATGATAAAAACCCATCTGTTTCCACCGAAAAAGCTTTCAGTCGATCGTTTACAACAGTTTGGCACCATTTCTGAGTGAATTGCAGAACGTCAGATTTTTGCTGAAATTGTGACCGCGCGGCTTAGGGATTTTTTCAAAAAAAGTTGTTCAGACGTCGAGGGCTAATTCTGTTTCCCATGATAAAAATGCATCTGTTTCCACCGAAAAAGCTTTCACTCGATCGTTTGCAACAGTTTGGCACCATTTCTGAGTGAATTGCAGAACGTCAGATTTTTGCTGAAATTGTGACCGCGCGGCTTAGGGATTTCTTCAAAAAAAGTTGCTCAGACATAGAGGGCTAATTCTGTTTCCCATGATAAAAACCCATCTGTTTCCACCGAAAAAGCTTTCAGTCGATCGTTTACAACAGTTTGGCACCATTTCTGAGTGAATTGCAGAACGTCAGATTTTTGCTGAAATTGTGACCGCGCGGCTTAGGGATTTTTTCAAAAAAAGGTTTTCAGACATAGAGGGCTAATTCTGTTTCCCATGATAAAAACCCATCTGTTTCCACCGAAAAAGCTTTCAGTCGATCGTTTACAACAGTTTGGCACCATTTCTGAGTGAATTGCAGAACGTCAGATTTTTGCTGAAATTGTGACCGCGCGGCTTAGGGATTTTTTCAAAAAAGGGTTTTCAGACGTCGAGGGTTAATTCTGTTTCCCATGATAAAAACCCATCTGTTTCCACCGAAAAAGCTTTCAGTCGATCGTTTACAACAGTTTGGCACCATTTCTGAGTGAATTGCAGAACGTCAGATTTTTGCTGAAATTGTGACCGCGCGGCTTAGGGATTTTTTCAAAAAAAGTTGTTCAGACGTCGAGGGCTAATTCTGTTTCCCATGATAAAAACGCATCTGTTTCCACCGAAAAAGCTTTCACTCGATCGTTTGCAACAGTTTGGCACCATTTCTGAGTGAATTGCAGAACGTCAGATTTTTGCTGAAATTGTGACCGCGCGGCTTAGGGATTTCTTCAAAAAAAGTTGCTCAGACATAGAGGGCTAATTCTGTTTCCCATGATAAAAACCCATCTGTTTCCACCGAAAAAGCTTTCAGTCGATTGTTTACAACAGTTTGGCACCATTTCTGAGTGAATTGCAGAACGTCAGATTTTGGCTGAAATTGTGACCGCGCGGCTTAGGGATTTTTTCAAAAAAAGGTGTTCAGACATCGAGGGCTAATTCTGTTTCCCATGATAAAAACCCATCTGTTTCCACCGAAAAAGCTTTCAGTCGATCGTTTACAACAGTTTGGCACCATTTCTGAGTGAATTGCACAACGTCAGATTTTTGCTGAAATTGTGACCGCGCGGCTTAGGGATTTTTTCAAAAAAGGGTTTTCAGACATAGAGGGTTAATTCTGTTTCCCATGATAAAAACCCATTTGTTTCCACCGAAAAAGCTTTCAGTCGATCGTTTACAACAGTTTGGCACCATTTCTGAGTGAATTGCAGAACGTCAGATTTTTGCTGAAATTGTGACCGCGCGGCTTAGGGATTTTTCAAAAAAAGTTGTTCAGACGTCGAGGGCTAATTCTGTTTCCCATGATAAAAACGCATCTGTTTCTACCGACAAAGCTTTCACTCGATCGTTTGCAACAGTTTGGCACCATTTCTGAGTGAATTGCAGAACGTCAGATTTTTGCTGAAATTGTGACCGCGCGGCTTAGGGGTTTTTTCAAAAAAAGTTGTTCAGACGTCGAGGGCTAATTCTGTTTCCCATGATAAAAACCCATCTGTTTCCACCGAAAAAGCTTTCAGTCGATCGTTTACAACAGTTTGGCACCATTTCTGAGTGAATTGCAGAACGTCAGATTTTTGCTGAAATTGTGACCGCGCGGCTTAGGGATTTTTTCAAAAAAAGTTGTTCAGACGTCGAGGGCTAATTCTGTTTCCCATGATAAAAATGCATCTGTTTCCACCGAAAAAGCTTTCACTCGATCGTTTGCAACAGTTTGGCACCATTTCTGAGTGAATTGCAGAACGTCAGATTTTTGCTGAGATTGTGACCGCGCGGCTTAGGGATTTCTTCAAAAAAAGTTGCTCAGACATAGAGGGCTAATTCTGTTTCCCATGATAAAAACCCATCTGTTTCCACCGAAAAAGCCTTCAGTCGATTGTTTACAACAGTTTGGCACCATTTCTGAGTGAATTGCAGAACGTCAGATTTTTGCTGAAATTGTGACCGCGCGGCTTAGGGATTTTTTCAAAAAAAGGTGTTCAGACATCGAGGGCTAATTCTGTTTCCCATGATAAAAACCCATCTGTTTCCACCGAAAAAGCTTTCAGTCGATCGTTTACAACAGTTTGGCACCATTTCTGAGTGAATTGCAGAACGTCAGATTTTTGCTGAAATTGTGACCGCGCGGCTTAGGGATTTTTCAAAAAAAGTTGTTCAGACGTCGAGGGCTAATTCTGTTTCCCATGATAAAAACGCATCTGTTTCTACCGAAAAAGCTTTCACTCGATCGTTTGCAACAGTTTGGCACCATTTCTGAGTCAATTGCAGAACGTCAGATTTTTGCTGAAAATCTGGATGGATTTTTTCAAAAAAAGTTGCTCAGACGTCGAGGGCTAATTCTGTTTCCCATGATAAAATCCCATCTGTTTCCACTGAAAAAGCTTTCAGTCGATTGTTTACAACAGTTTGGCACCATTTCTGAGTGAATTGCAGAACGTCAGATTTTTGCTGAAATTGTGACCGCGCGGCTTAGGGATTTTTTCAAAAAAAAGTTTTCAGACATAGAGGGCTAATTCTGTTTCCCATGATAAAAACCCATCTGTTTCCACCGAAAAAGCTTTCAGTCGATCGTTTACAACAGTTTGGCACCATTTCTGAGTGAATTGCAGAACGTCAGATTTTTGCTGAAATTGTGACCGCGCGGCTTAGGGATTTTTTCAAAAAAAGTTGTTCAGACGTCGAGGGCTAATTCTGTTTCCCATGATAAAAACGCATCTGTTTCCACCAAAAAAGCTTTCACTCGATCGTTTGCAACAGTTTGGCACCATTTCTGAGTGAATTGCAGAACGTCAGATTTTTGCTGAAATTGTGACCGCGCAGCTTAGGGATTTTTTCAAAAAAAGTTGTTCAGACGTCGAGGGCTAATTCTGTTTCCCATGATAAAAACACATCTGTTTCCACCGAAAAAGCTTTCACTCGATCGTTTGCAACAGTTTGGCACCATTTCTGAGTGAATTGCAGAACGTCAGATTTTTGCTGAAATTGTGACCGCGCGGCTTAGGGATTTTTTCAAAAAAAGGTTTTCAGACATAGAGGGCTAATTCTGTTTCCCATGATAAAAACCCATCTGTTTCCACCGAAAAAGCTTTCAGTCGATCGTTTACAACAGTTTGGCACCATTTCTGAGTGAATTGCAGAACGTCAGATTTTTGCTGAAATTGTGACCGCGCGGCTTAGGGATTTTTTCAAAAAACGTTGTTCAGACGTTGAGGGCTAATTCTGTTTCCCATGATAAAAACCCATCTGTTTCCACTGAAAAAGCTTTCAGTCGATCGTTTACAACAGTTTGGCACCATTTCTGAGTGAATTGCAGAACGTCAGATTTTTGCTGAAATTGTGACCGCGCGGCTTAGGGATTTTTTCAAAAAAAGTTGCTCAGACGTCGAGGGCTAATTCTATTTCCCATGATAAAAACCCATCTGTTTTCACTAAAAAAAGCTTTCACTCGATCGTTTGCAACAGTTTGGCACCATTTCTGAGTGAATTGCAGAACGTCAGATTTTTGCTGAAATTGTGACCGCGCGGCTTAGGGATTTTTTCAAAAAAAGTTGCATGAGACGTCGAGGGCTAATTCTGTTTCTCATGATAAAAACCCATCTGTTTCCACCGAAAAAGCTTTCAGTCGATTGTTTACAACAGTTTGGCACCATTTCTGAGTGAATTGCAGAACGTCAGATTTTTGCTGAAATTGTGACCGCGCGGCTTAGGGATTTTTTCAAAAAAAGGTTTTCAGACATAGAGGGCTAATTCTGTTTCCCATGATAAAAACCCATCTGTTTCCACCGAAAAAGCTTTCAGTCGATCGTTTACAACAGTTTGGCACCATTTCTGAGTGAATTGCAGAACGTCAGATTTTTGCTGAAATTGTGACCGCGCGGCTTAGGGATTTTTTCAAAAAAGGGTTTTCAGACGTCGAGGGTTAATTCTGTTTCCCATGATAAAAACCCATCTGTTTCCACCGAAAAAGCTTTCAGTCGATCGTTTACAACAGTTTGGCACCATTTCTGAGTGAATTGCAGAACGTCAGATTTTTGCTGAAATTGTGACCGCGTGGCTTAGGGATTTTTTCAAAAAAAGTTGTTCAGACGTCGAGGGCTAATTCTGTTTCCCATGATAAAAACGCACCTGTTTCCACCGAAAAAGCTTTCACTCGATCGTTTGCAACAGTTTGGCACCATTTCTGAGTGAATTGCAGAACGTCAGATTTTTGCTGAAATTGTGACCGCGCGGCTTAGGGATTTCTTCAAAAAAAGTTGCTCACACATAGAGGGCTAATTCTGTTTCCCATGATAAAAACCCATCTGTTTCCACCGAAAAAGCCTTCAGTCGATTGTTTACAACAGTTTGGCACCATTTCTGAGTGAATTGCAGAACGTCAGATTTTTTCTGAAATTGTGACCGCGCGGCTTAGGGATTTTTTCAAAAAAAGGTTTTCAGACATAGAGGGCTAATTCTGTTTCCCATGATAAAAACCCATCTGTTTCCACCGAAAAAGCTTTCAGTCGATTGTTTACAACAGTTTGGCACCATTTCTGAGTGAATTGCAGAACGTCAGATTTTTGCTGAAATTGTGACCGCGCGGCTTAGGGATTTTTTCAAAAAAAGTTGGTCAGACGTCGAGGGCTAATTCTGTTTCCCATGATAAAAACGCATCTGTTTCCACCGAAAAAGCTTTCACTCGATCGTTTGCAACAGTTTGGCACCATTTCTGAGTGAACTGCAGAACGTCAGATTTTTGCTGAAATTGTGACCGCGCGGCTTAGGGATTTTTTCAAAAAAAGTTGTTCAGACGTCGAGGGCTAATTCTGTTTCCCATGATAAAAACGCATCTGTTTCCACCGAAAAAGCTTTCACTCGATCGTTTGCAACAGTTTGGCACCATTTCTGAGTCAATTGCAGAACGTCAGATTTTTGCTGAAATTGTGACCGCGCGGCTTAGGGATTTTTTCAAAAAAAGGTTTTCAGACATAGAGGGCTAATTCTGTTTCCCATGATAAAAACACATCTGTTTCCACCGAAAAAGCTTTCACTCGATCGTTTGCAACAGTTTGGCACCATTTCTGAGTGAACTGCAGAACGTCAGATTTTTGCTGAAATTGTGACCGCGCGGCTTAGGGATTTTTTCAAAAAAAGTTGTTCAGACGTCGAGGGCTAATTCTGTTTCCCATGATAAAAACGCATCTGTTTCCACCGAAAAAGCTTTCACTCGATCGTTTGCAACAGTTTGGCACCATTTCTGAGTGAATTGCAGAACGTCAGATTTTTGCTGAAATTGTGACCGCGGGGCTTAGGGATTTTTTCAAAAAAAGTTGTTCAGACATAGAGGGCTAATTCTGTTTCCCATGATAAAAACCCATCTGTTTCCACCGAAAAAGCTTTCAGTCGATCGTTTACAACAGTTTGGCACCATTTCTGAGTGAATTGCAGAACGTCAGATTTTTGCTGAAATTGTGACCGCGCGGCTTAGGGATTTTTTCAAAAAAAGTTGGTCAGACGTCGAGGGCTAATTCTGTTTCCCATGATAAAAACGCATCTGTTTCCACCGAAAAAGCTTTCACTCGATCGTTTGCAACAGTTTGGCACCATTTCTGAGTGAACTGCAGAACGTCAGATTTTTGCTGAAATTGTGACCGCGCGGCTTAGGGATTTTTTCAAAAAAAGTTGTTCAGACGTCGAGGGCTAATTCTGTTTCCCATGATAAAAACGCATCTGTTTCCACCGAAAAAGCTTTCACTCGATCGTTTGCAACAGTTTGGCACCATTTCTGAGTCAATTGCAGAACGTCAGATTTTTGCTGAAATTGTGACCGCGCGGCTTAGGGATTTTTTCAAAAAAAGGTTTTCAGACATAGAGGGCTAATTCTGTTTCCCATGATAAAAACACATCTGTTTCCACCGAAAAAGCTTTCACTCGATCGTTTGCAACAGTTTGGCACCATTTCTGAGTGAACTGCAGAACGTCAGATTTTTGCTGAAATTGTGACCGCGCGGCTTAGGGATTTTTTCAAAAAAAGTTGTTCAGACGTCGAGGGCTAATTCTGTTTCCCATGATAAAAACGCATCTGTTTCCACCGAAAAAGCTTTCACTCGATCGTTTGCAACAGTTTGGCACCATTTCTGAGTGAATTGCAGAACGTCAGATTTTTGCTGAAATTGTGACCGCGGGGCTTAGGGATTTTTTCAAAAAAAGTTGTTCAGACATAGAGGGCTAATTCTGTTTCCCATGATAAAAACCCATCTGTTTCCACCGAAAAAGCTTTCAGTCGATCGTTTACAACAGTTTGGCACCATTTCTGAGTGAATTGCAGAACGTCAGATTTTTGCTGAAATTGTGACCGCGCGGCTTAGGGATTTTTTCAAAAAAAGTTGTTCAGACGTCGAGGGCTAATTCTGTTTCCCATGATAAAAACGCATCTGTTTACACCGAAAAAGCTTTCACTCGATCGTTTGCAACAGTTTGGCACCATTTCTGAGTGAATTGCAGAACGTCAGATTTTTGCTGAAATTGTGACCGCGCGGCTTAGGGATTTTTTCAAAAAAAGTTGGTCAGACGTCGAGGGCTAATTCTGTTTCCCATGATAAAAACGCATCAGTTTCCACCGAAAAAGCTTTCACTCGATCGTTTGCAACAGTTTGGCACCATTTCTGAGTGAACTGCAGAACGTCAGATTTTTGCTGAAATTGTGACCGCGCGGCTTAGGGATTTTTTCAAAAAAAGGTTTTCAGACATAGAGGGCTAATTCTGTTTCCCATGATAAATACCCATCTGTTTCCACCGAAAAAGCTTTCAGTCGATCGTTTACAACAGTTTGGCACCATTTCTGAGTGAATTGCAGAACGTCAGATTTTTGCTGAAATTGTGACCGCGCGGCTTAGGGATTTTTTCAAAAAAAGTTGTTCAGACGTCGAGGGCTAATTCTGTTTCCCATGATAAAAACGCATCTGTTTCCACCGAAAAAGCTTTCACTCGATCGTTTGCAACAGTTTGGCACCATTTCTGAGTGAATTGCAGAACGTCAGATTTTTGCTGAAATTGTGACCGCGCGGCTTAGGGATTTCTTCAAAAAAAGTTGCTCAGACATAGAGGGCTAATTCTGTTTCCCATGATAAAAACCCATCTGTTTCCACCGAAAAAGCCTTCAGTCGATTGTTTACAACAGTTTGGCACCATTTCTGAGTGAATTGCAGAACGTCAGATTTTTGCTGAAATTGTGACCGCGCGGCTTAGGGATTTCTTCAAAAAAAGGTGTTCAGACATCGAGGGCTAATTCTGTTTCCCATGATAAAAACCCATCTGTTTCCACCGAAAAAGCTTTCAGTCGATCGTTTACAACAGTTTGGCACCATTTCTGAGTGAATTGCAGAACGTCAGATTTTTGCTGAAATTGTGACCGCGCGGCTTAGGGATTTTTTCAAAAAAAGTTGCATGAGACGTCGAGGGCTAATTCTGTTTCCATGATAAAAACCCATCTGTTTCCACCGAAAAAGCTTTCAGTCGATTGTTTACAACAGTTTGGCACCATTTCTGAGTGAATTGCAGAACGTCAGATTTTTGCTGAAATTGTGACCGCGCGGCTTAGGGATTTTTTCAAAAAAAGGTTTTCAGACATAGAGGGCTAATTCTGTTTCCCATGATAAAAACCCATCTGTTTCCACCGAAAAAGCTTTCAGTCGATCGTTTACAACAGTTTGGCACCATTTCTGAGTGAATTGCAGAACGTCAGATTTTTGCTGAAATTGTGACCGCGCGGCTTAGGGATTTTTTCAAAAAAGGGTTTTCAGACGTCGAGGGTTAATTCTGTTTCCCATGATAAAAACCCATCTGTTTCCACCGAAAAAGCTTTCAGTCGATCGTTTACAACAGTTTGGCACCATTTCTGAGTGAATTGCAGAACGTCAGATTTTTGCTGAAATTGTGACCGCGCGGCTTAGGGATTTTTTCAAAAAAAGTTGTTCAGACGTCGAGGGCTAATTCTGTTTCCCATGATAAAAACGCATCTGTTTCCACCGAAAAAGCTTTCACTCGATCGTTTGCAACAGTTTGGCACCATTTCTGAGTGAATTGCAGAACGTCAGATTTTTGCTGAAATTGTGACCGCGCGGCTTAGGGATTTCTTCAAAAAAAGTTGCTCAGACATAGAGGGCTAATTCTGTTTCCCATGATAAAAACCCATCTGTTTCCACCGAAAAAGCCTTCAGTCGATTGTTTACAACAGTTTGGCACCATTTCTGAGTGAATTGCAGAACGTCAGATTTTTGCTGAAATTGTGACCGCGCGGCTTAGGGATTTTTTCAAAAAAAGGTGTTCAGACATCGAGGGCTAATTCTGTTTCCCATGATAAAAACCCATCTGTTTCCACCGAAAAAGCTTTCAGTCGATCGTTTACAACAGTTTGGCACCATTTCTGAGTGAATTGCACAACGTCAGATTTTTGCTGAAATTGTGACCGCGCGGCTTAGGGATTTTTTCAAAAAAGGGTTTTCAGACATAGAGGGTTAATTCTGTTTCCCATGATAAAAACCCATTTGTTTCCACTGAAAAAGCTTTCAGTCGATCGTTTACAACAGTTTGGCACCATTTCTGAGTGAATTGCAGAACGTCAGATTTTTGCTGAAATTGTGACCGCGCGGCTTAGGGATTTTTCAAAAAAAGTTGTTCAGACGTCGAGGGCTAATTCTGTTTCCCATGATAAAAACGCATCTGTTTCTACCGACAAAGCTTTCACTCGATCGTTTGCAACAGTTTGGCACCATTTCTGAGTCAATTGCAGAACGTCAGATTTTTGCTGAAAATCTGGATGGATTTTTTCAAAAAAAGTTGCTCAGACGTCGAGGGCTAATTCTGTTTCCCATGATAAAAACGCATCTGTTTCTACCGACAAAGCTTGCAGTCGATTGTTTACAACAGTTTGGCACCATTTCTGAGTGAATTGCAGAACGTCAGATTTTTGCTGAAATTGTGACCGCGCGGCTTAGGGGTTTTTTCAAAAAAAGTTGTTCAGACGTCGAGGGCTAATTCTGTTTCCCATAATAAAAACCCATCTGTTTCCACCGAAAAAGCTTTCAGTCGATCGTTTACAACAGTTTGGCACCATTTCTGAGTGAATTGCAGAACGTCAGATTTTTGCTGAAATTGTGACCGCGCGGCTTAGGGATTTTTTCAAAAAAAGTTGTTCAGACGTCGAGGGCTAATTCTGTTTCCCATGATAAAAATGCATCTGTTTCCACCGAAAAAGCTTTCACTCGATCGTTTGCAACAGTTTGGCACCATTTCTGAGTGAATTGCAGAACGTCAGATTTTTGCTGAAATTGTGACCGCGCGGCTTAGGGATTTCTTCAAAAAAAGTTGCTCAGACATAGAGGGCTAATTCTGTTTCCCATGATAAAAACCCATCTGTTTCCACCGAAAAAGCTTTCAGTCGATCGTTTACAACAGTTTGGCACCATTTCTGAGTGAATTGCAGAACGTCAGATTTTTGCTGAAATTGTGACCGCGCGGCTTAGGGATTTTTTCAAAAAAAGGTTTTCAGACATAGAGGGCTAATTCTGTTTCCCATGATAAAAACCCATCTGTTTCCACCGAAAAAGCTTTCAGTCGATCGTTTACAACAGTTTGGCACCATTTCTGAGTGAATTGCAGAACGTCAGATTTTTGTTGAAATTGTGACCGCGCGGCTTAGGGATTTTTTCAAAAAAGGGTTTTCAGACGTCGAGGGTTAATTCTGTTTCCCATGATAAAAACCCATCTGTTTCCACCGAAAAAGCTTTCAGTCGATCGTTTACAACAGTTTGGCACCATTTCTGAGTGAATTGCAGAACGTCAGATTTTTGCTGAAATTGTGACCGCGCGGCTTAGGGATTTTTTCAAAAAAAGTTGTTCAGACGTCGAGGGCTAATTCTGTTTCCCATGATAAAAACGCATCTGTTTCCACCGAAAAAGCTTTCACTCGATCGTTTGCAAGAGTTTGGCACCATTTCTGAGTGAATTGCAGAACGTCAGATTTTTGCTGAAATTGTGACCGCGCGGCTTAGGGATTTCTTCAAAAAAAGTTGCTCAGACATAGAGGGCTAATTCTGTTTCCCATGATAAAAACCCATCTGTTTCCACCGAAAAAGCCTTCAGTCGATTGTTTACAACAGTTTGGCACCATTTCTGAGTGAATTGCAGAACGTCAGATTTTTGCTGAAATTGTGACCGCGCGGCTTAGGGATTTTTTCAAAAAAAGGTGTTCAGACATCGAGGGCTAATTCTGTTTCCCATGATAAAAACCCATCTGTTTCCACCGAAAAAGCTTTCAGTCGATCGTTTACAACAGTTTGGCACCATTTCTGAGTGAATTGCACAACGTCAGATTTTTGCTGAAATTGTGACCGCGCGGCTTAGGGATTTTTTCAAAAAAGGGTTTTCAGACATAGAGGGTTAATTCTGTTTCCCATGATAAAAACCCATTTGTTTCCACCGAAAAAGCTTTCAGTCGATCGTTTACAACAGTTTGGCACCATTTCTGAGTGAATTGCAGAACGTCAGATTTTTGCTGAAATTGTGACCGCGCGGCTTAGGGATTTTTCAAAAAAAGTTGTTCAGACGTCGAGGGCTAATTCTGTTTCCCATGATAAAAACGCATCTGTTTCTACCGACAAAGCTTTCACTCGATCGTTTGCAACAGTTTGGCACCATTTCTGAGTCAATTGCAGAACGTCAGATTTTTGCTGAAAATCTGGATGGATTTTTTCAAAAAAAGTTGCTCAGACGTCGAGGGCTAATTCTGTTTCCCATGATAAAAACCCATCTGTTTCCACCGAAAAAGCTTTCAGTCGATTGTTTACAACAGTTTGGCACCATTTCTGAGTGAATTGCAGAACGTCAGATTTTTGTTGAAATTGTGACCGCGCGGCTTAGGGGTTTTTTCAAAAAAAGTTGTTCAGACGTCGAGGGCTAATTCTGTTTCCCATGATAAAAACCCATCTGTTTCCACCGAAAAAGCTTTCAGTCGATCGTTTACAACAGTTTGGCACCATTTCTGAGTGAATTGCAGAACGTCAGATTTTTGCTGAAATTGTGACCGCGCGGCTTAGGGATTTTTTCAAAAAAAGTTGTTCAGACGTCGAGGGCTAATTCTGTTTCCCATGATAAAAATGCATCTGTTTCCACCGAAAAAGCTTTCACTCGATCGTTTGCAACAGTTTGGCACCATTTCTGAGTGAATTGCAGAACGTCAGATTTTTGCTGAAATTGTGACCGCGCGGCTTAGGGATTTCTTCAAAAAAAGGTGTTCAGACATCGAGGGCTAATTCTGTTTCCTATGATAAAAACCCATCTGTTTCCACCGAAAAAGCTTTCAGTCGATCGTTTACAACAGTTTGGCACCATTTCTGAGTGAATTGCACAACGTCAGATTTTTGCTGAAATTGTGACCGCGCGGCTTAGGGATTTTTTCAAAAAAGGGTTTTCAGACATAGAGGGTTAATTCTGTTTCCCATGATAAAAACCCATTTGTTTCCACCGAAAAAGCTTTCAGTCGATCGTTTACAACAGTTTGGCACCATTTCTGAGTGAATTGCAGAACGTCAGATTTTTGCTGAAATTGTGACCGCGCGGCTTAGGGATTTTTCAAAAAAAGTTGTTCAGACGTCGAGGGCTAATTCTGTTTCCCATGATAAAAACGCATCTGTTTCTACCGACAAAGCTTTCACTCGATCGTTTGCAACAGTTTGGCACCATTTCTGAGTCAATTGCAGAACGTCAGATTTTTGCTGAAAATCTGGATGGATTTTTTCAAAAAAAGTTGCTCAGACGTCGAGGGCTAATTCTGTTTCCCATGATAAAAACCCATCTGTTTCCACCGAAAAAGCTTTCAGTCGATTGTTTACAACAGTTTGGCACCATTTCTGAGTGAATTGCAGAACGTCAGATTTTTGTTGAAATTGTGACCGCGCGGCTTAGGGGTTTTTTCAAAAAAAGTTGTTCAGACGTCGAGGGCTAATTCTGTTTCCCATGATAAAAACCCATCTGTTTCCACCGAAAAAGCTTTCAGTCGATCGTTTACAACAGTTTGGCACCATTTCTGAGTGAATTGCAGAACGTCAGATTTTTGCTGAAATTGTGACCGCGCGGCTTAGGGATTTTTTCAAAAAAAGTTGTTCAGACGTCGAGGGCTAATTCTGTTTCCCATGATAAAAATGCATCTGTTTCCACCGAAAAAGCTTTCACTCGATCGTTTGCAACAGTTTGGCACCATTTCTGAGTGAATTGCAGAACGTCAGATTTTTGCTGAAATTGTGACCGCGCGGCTTAGGGATTTCTTCAAAAAAAGTTGCTCAGACATAGAGGGCTAATTCTGTTTCCCATGATAAAAACCCATCTGTTTCCACCGACAAAGCCTTCAGTCGATTGTTTACAACAGTTTGGCACCATTTCTGAGTGAATTGCAGAACGTCAGATTTTTGCTGAAATTGTGACCGCGCGGCTTAGGGATTTTTTCAAAAAAAGGTGTTCAGACATCGAGGGCTAATTCTGTTTCCCATGATAAAAACCCATCTGTTTCCACCGAAAAAGCTTTCAGTCGATCGTTTACAACAGTTTGGCACCATTTCTGAGTGAATTGCAGAACGTCAGATTTTTGCTGAAATTGTGACCGCGCGGCTTAGGGATTTTTCAAAAAAAGTTGTTCAGACGTCGAGGGCTAATTCTGTTTCCCATGATAAAAACGCATCTGTTTCTACCGAAAAAGCTTTCACTCGATCGTTTGCAACAGTTTGGCACCATTTCTGAGTCAATTGCAGAACGTCAGATTTTTGCTGAAAATCTGGATGGATTTTTTCAAAAAAAGTTGCTCAGACGTCGAGGGCTAATTCTGTTTCCCATGATAAAATCCCATCTGTTTCCACTGAAAAAGCTTTCAGTCGATTGTTTACAACAGTTTGGCACCATTTCTGAGTGAATTGCAGAACGTCAGATTTTTGCTGAAATTGTGACCGCGCGGCTTAGGGATTTTTTCAAAAAAAAGTTTTCAGACATAGAGGGCTAATTCTGTTTCCCATGATAAAAACCCATCTGTTTCCACCGAAAAAGCTTTCAGTCGATCGTTTACAACAGTTTGGCACCATTTCTGAGTGAATTGCAGAACGTCAGATTTTTGCTGAAATTGTGACCGCGCGGCTTAGGGATTTTTTCAAAAAAAGTTGTTCAGACGTCGAGGGCTAATTCTGTTTCCCATGATAAAAACGCATCTGTTTCCACCAAAAAAGCTTTCACTCGATCGTTTGCAACAGTTTGGCACCATTTCTGAGTGAATTGCAGAACGTCAGATTTTTGCTGAAATTGTGACCGCGCAGCTTAGGGATTTTTTCAAAAAAAGTTGTTCAGACGTCGAGGGCTAATTCTGTTTCCCATGATAAAAACGCATCTGTTTCCACCGAAAAAGCTTTCACTCGATCGTTTGCAACAGTTTGGCACCATTTCTGAGTGAATTGCAGAACGTCAGATTTTTGCTGAAATTGTGACCGCGCGGCTTAGGGATTTTTTCAAAAAAAGGTTTTCAGACATAGAGGGCTAATTCTGTTTCCCATGATAAAAACCCATCTGTTTCCACCGAAAAAGCTTTCAGTCGATCGTTTACAACAGTTTGGCACCATTTCTGAGTGAATTGCAGAACGTCAGATTTTTGCTGAAATTGTGACCGCGCGGCTTAGGGATTTTTTCAAAAAACGTTGTTCAGACGTTGAGGGCTAATTCTGTTTCCCATGATAAAAACCCATCTGTTTCCACTGAAAAAGCTTTCAGTCGATCGTTTACAACAGTTTGGCACCATTTCTGAGTGAATTGCAGAACGTCAGATTTTTGCTGAAATTGTGACCGCGCGGCTTAGGGATTTTTTCAAAAAAAGTTGCTCAGACGTCGAGGGCTAATTCTATTTCCCATGATAAAAACCCATCTGTTTTCACTAAAAAAAGCTTTCACTCGATCGTTTGCAACAGTTTGGCACCATTTCTGAGTGAATTGCAGAACGTCAGATTTTTGCTGAAATTGTGACCGCGCGGCTTAGGGATTTTTTCAAAAAAAGTTGCATGAGACGTCGAGGGCTAATTCTGTTTCTCATGATAAAAACCCATCTGTTTCCACCGAAAAAGCTTTCAGTCGATTGTTTACAACAGTTTGGCACCATTTCTGAGTGAATTGCAGAACGTGAGATTTTTGCTGAAATTGTGACCGCGCGGCTTAGGGATTTTTTCAAAAAAAGGTTTTCAGACATAGAGGGCTAATTCTGTTTCCCATGATAAAAACCCATCTGTTTCCACCGAAAAAGCTTTCAGTCGATCGTTTACAACAGTTTGGCACCATTTCTGAGTGAATTGCAGAACGTCAGATTTTTGCTGAAATTGTGACCGCGCGGCTTAGGGATTTTTTCAAAAAAGGGTTTTCAGACGTCGAGGGTTAATTCTGTTTCCCATGATAAAAACCCATCTGTTTCCACCGAAAAAGCTTTCAGTCGATCGTTTACAACAGTTTGGCACCATTTCTGAGTGAATTGCAGAACGTCAGATTTTTGCTGAAATTGTGACCGCGTGGCTTAGGGATTTTTTCAAAAAAAGTTGTTCAGACGTCGAGGGCTAATTCTGTTTCCCATGATAAAAACGCACCTGTTTCCACCGAAAAAGCTTTCACTCGATCGTTTGCAACAGTTTGGCACCATTTCTGAGTGAATTGCAGAACGTCAGATTTTTGCTGAAATTGTGACCGCGCGGCTTAGGGATTTCTTCAAAAAAAGTTGCTCACACATAGAGGGCTAATTCTGTTTCCCATGATAAAAACCCATCTGTTTCCACCGAAAAAGCCTTCAGTCGATTGTTTACAACAGTTTGGCACCATTTCTGAGTGAATTGCAGAACGTCAGATTTTTTCTGAAATTGTGACCGCGCGGCTTAGGGATTTTTTCAAAAAAAGGTTTTCAGACATAGAGGGCTAATTCTGTTTCCCATGATAAAAACCCATCTGTTTCCACCGAAAAAGCTTTCAGTCGATTGTTTACAACAGTTTGGCACCATTTCTGAGTGAATTGCAGAACGTCAGATTTTTGCTGAAATTGTGACCGCGCGGCTTAGGGATTTTTTCAAAAAAAGTTGGTCAGACGTCGAGGGCTAATTCTGTTTCCCATGATAAAAACGCATCTGTTTCCACCGAAAAAGCTTTCACTCGATCGTTTGCAACAGTTTGGCACCATTTCTGAGTGAACTGCAGAACGTCAGATTTTTGCTGAAATTGTGACCGCGCGGCTTAGGGATTTTTTCAAAAAAAGTTGTTCAGACGTCGAGGGCTAATTCTGTTTCCCATGATAAAAACGCATCTGTTTCCACCGAAAAAGCTTTCACTCGATCGTTTGCAACAGTTTGGCACCATTTCTGAGTGAATTGCAGAACGTCAGATTTTTGCTGAAATTCTGACCGCGCGGCTTAGGGATTTTTTCAAAAAAAGGTTTTCAGACATAGAGGGCTAATTCTGTTTCCCATGATAAAAACCCATCTGTTTCCACCGAAAAAGCTTTCAGTCGATTGTTTACAACAGTTTGGCACCATTTCTGAGTGAATTGCAGAACGTCAGATTTTTGCTGAAATTGTGACCGCGCGGCTTAGGGATTTTTTCAAAAAAAGGTTTTCAGACATAGAGGGCTAATTCTGTTTCCCATGATAAAAACCCATCTGTTTCCAGCGAAAAAGCTTTCAGTCGATCGTTTACAACAGTTTGGCACCATTTCTGAGTGAATTGCAGAACGTCAGATTTTTGCTGAAATTGTGACCGCGCGGCTTAGGGATTTTTTCAAAAAAAGTTGGTCAGACGTCGAGGGCTAATTCTGTTTCCCATGATAAAAACGCATCTGTTTCCACCGAAAAAGCTTTCACTCGATCGTTTGCAACAGTTTGGCACCATTTCTGAGTGAACTGCAGAACGTCAGATTTTTGCTGAAATTGTGACCGCGCGGCTTAGGGATTTTTTCAAAAAAAGTTGTTCAGACATAGAGGGCTAATTCTGTTTCCCATGATAAAAACCCATCTGTTTCCACCGAAAAAGCTTTCAGTCGATCGTTTACAACAGTTTGGCACCATTTCTGAGTGAATTGCAGAACGTCAGATTTTTGCTGAAATTGTGACCGCGCGGCTTAGGGATTTTTTCAAAAAAAGTTGTTCAGACGTCGAGGGCTAATTCTGTTTCCCATGATAAAAACGCATCTGTTTACACCGAAAAAGCTTTCACTCGATCGTTTGCAACAGTTTGGCACCATTTCTGAGTGAATTGCAGAACGTCAGATTTTTGCTGAAATTCTGACCGCGCGGCTTAGGGATTTTTTCAAAAAAAGGTTTTCAGACATAGAGGGCTAATTCTGTTTCCCATGATAAAAACCCATCTGTTTCCACCGAAAAAGCTTTCAGTCGATTGTTTACAACAGTTTGGCACCATTTCTGAGTGAATTGCAGAACGTCAGATTTTTGCTGAAATTGTGACCGCGCGGCTTAGGGATTTTTTCAAAAAAAGGTTTTCAGACATAGAGGGCTAATTCTGTTTCCCATGATAAAAACCCATCTGTTTCCAGCGAAAAAGCTTTCAGTCGATCGTTTACAACAGTTTGGCACCATTTCTGAGTGAATTGCAGAACGTCAGATTTTTGCTGAAATTGTGACCGCGCGGCTTAGGGATTTTTTCAAAAAAAGTTGGTCAGACGTCGAGGGCTAATTCTGTTTCCCATGATAAAAACGCATCTGTTTCCACCGAAAAAGCTTTCACTCGATCGTTTGCAACAGTTTGGCACCATTTCTGAGTGAACTGCAGAACGTCAGATTTTTGCTGAAATTGTGACCGCGCGGCTTAGGGATTTTTTCAAAAAAAGTTGTTCAGACATAGAGGGCTAATTCTGTTTCCCATGATAAAAACCCATCTGTTTCCACCGAAAAAGCTTTCAGTCGATCGTTTACAACAGTTTGGCACCATTTCTGAGTGAATTGCAGAACGTCAGATTTTTGCTGAAATTGTGACCGCGCGGCTTAGGGATTTTTTCAAAAAAAGTTGTTCAGACGTCGAGGGCTAATTCTGTTTCCCATGATAAAAACGCATCTGTTTACACCGAAAAAGCTTTCACTCGATCGTTTGCAACAGTTTGGCACCATTTCTGAGTGAATTGCAGAACTTCAGATTTTTGCTGAAATTGTGACCGCGCGGCTTAGGGATTTTTTCAAAAAAAGTTGGTCAGACGTCGAGGGCTAATTCTGTTTCCCATGATAAAAACGCATCAGTTTCCACCGAAAAAGCTTTCACTCGATCGTTTGCAACAGTTTGGCACCATTTCTGAGTGAACTGCAGAACGTCAGATTTTTGCTGAAATTGTGACCGCGCGGCTTAGGGATTTTTTCAAAAAAAGGTTTTCAGACATAGAGGGCTAATTCTGTTTCCCATGATAAAAACCCATCTGTTTCCACCGAAAAAGCTTTCAGTCGATCGTTTACAACAGTTTGGCACCATTTCTGAGTGAACTGCAGAACGTCAGATTTTTGCTGAAATTGTGACCGCGCGGCTTAGGGATTTTTTCAAAAAAAGTTGTTCAGACGTCGAGGGCTAATTCTGTTTCCCATGATAAAAACCCATCTGTTTACACCGAAAAAGCTTTCACTCGATCGTTTGCAACAGTTTGGCACCATTTCTGAGTGAATTGCAGAACGTCAGATTTTTGCTGAAATTGTGACCGCGCGGTTTAGGGATTTTTTCAAAAAAAGTTGTTCAGACGTCGAGGGCTAATTCTGTTTCCCATGATAAAAACCCATCTGTTTACACCGAAAAAGCTTTCACTCGATCGTTTGCAACAGTTTGGCACCATTTCTGAGTGAATTGCAGAACGTCAGATTTTTGCTGAAATTGTGACCGCGCGGCTTAGGGATTTTTTCAAAAAAAGTTGCATGAGACGTCGAGGGCTAATTCTGTTTCCCATGATAAAAACCCATCTGTTTCCACCGAAAAAGCTTTCAGTCGATTGTTTACAACAGTTTGGCACCATTTCTGAGTGAATTGCAGAACGTCAGATTTTTGCTGAAATTGTGACTGCGCGGCTTAGGGATTTTTTCAAAAAAAGGTTTTCAGACATAGAGGGCTAATTCTGTTTCCCATGATAAAAACCCATCTGTTTCCACCGAAAAAGCTTTCAGTCGATTGTTTACAACAGTTTGGCACCATTTCTGAGTGAATTGCAGAACGTCAGATTTTTGCTGAAATTGTGACCGCGCGGCTTAGGGATTTTTTCAAAAAAGGGTTTTCAGACGTCGAGGGTTAATTCTGTTTCCCATGATAAAAACCCATCTGTTTCCACCGAAAAAGCTTTCACTCGATCGTTTGCAACAGTTTGGCACCATTTCTGAGTGAATTGCAGAACGTCAGATTTTTGCTGAAATTGTGACCGCGCGGCTTAGGGATTTCTTCAAAAAAAGTTGCTCAGACATAGAGGGCTAATTCTGTTTCCCATGATAAAAACCCATCTGTTTCCACCGAAAAAGCCTTCAGTCGATTGTTTACAACAGTTTGGCACCATTTCTGAGTGAATTGCAGAACGTCAGATTTTTGCTGAAATTGTGACCGCGCGGCTTAGGGATTTTTTCAAAAAAAGGTGTTCAGACATCGAGGGCTAATTCTGTTTCCCATGATAAAAACCCATCTGTTTCCACCGAAAAAGCTTTCAGTCGATCGTTTACAACAGTTTGGCACCATTTCTGAGTGAATTGCACAACGTCAGATTTTTGCTGAAATTGTGACTGCGCGGCTTAGGGATTTTTTCAAAAAAGGGTTTTCAGACATAGAGGGTTAATTCTGTTTCCCATGATAAAAACGCATCTGTTTACACCGAAAAAGCTTTCACTCGATCGTTTGCAACAGTTTGGCACCATTTCTGAGTGAATTGCAGAACGTCAGATTTTTGCTGAAATTGTGACCGCGCGGCTTAGGGATTTTTTCAAAAAAAGTTGGTCAGACGTCGAGGGCTAATTCTGTTTCCCATGATAAAAACGCATCAGTTTCCACCGAAAAAGCTTTCACTCGATCGTTTGCAACAGTTTGGCACCATTTCTGAGTGAATTGCAGAACGTCAGATTTTTGCTGAAATTGTGACCGCGCGGTTTAGGGATTTTTTCAAAAAAAGTTGTTCAGACGTCGAGGGCTAATTCTGTTTCCCATGATAAAAACCCATCTGTTTACACCGAAAAAGCTTTCACTCGATCGTTTGCAACAGTTTGGCACCATTTCTGAGTGAATTGCAGAACGTCAGATTTTTGCTGAAATTGTGACCGCGCGGCTTAGGGATTTTTTCAAAAAAAGTTGCATGAGACGTCGAGGGCTAATTCTGTTTCCCATGATAAAAACCCATCTGTTTCCACCGAAAAAGCTTTCAGTCGATTGTTTACAACAGTTTGGCACCATTTCTGAGTGAATTGCAGAACGTCAGATTTTTGCTGAAATTGTGACTGCGCGGCTTAGGGATTTTTTCAAAAAAAGGTTTTCAGACATAGAGGGCTAATTCTGTTTCCCATGATAAAAACCCATCTGTTTCCACCGAAAAAGCTTTCAGTCGATTGTTTACAACAGTTTGGCACCATTTCTGAGTGAATTGCAGAACGTCAGATTTTTGCTGAAATTGTGACCGCGCGGCTTAGGGATTTTTTCAAAAAAGGGTTTTCAGACGTCGAGGGTTAATTCTGTTTCCCATGATAAAAACCCATCTGTTTCCACCGAAAAAGCTTTCACTCGATCGTTTGCAACAGTTTGGCACCATTTCTGAGTGAATTGCAGAACGTCAGATTTTTGCTGAAATTGTGACCGCGCGGCTTAGGGATTTCTTCAAAAAAAGTTGCTCAGACATAGAGGGCTAATTCTGTTTCCCATGATAAAAACCCATCTGTTTCCACCGAAAAAGCCTTCAGTCGATTGTTTACAACAGTTTGGCACCATTTCTGAGTGAATTGCAGAACGTCAGATTTTTGCTGAAATTGTGACCGCGCGGCTTAGGGATTTTTTCAAAAAAAGGTGTTCAGACATCGAGGGCTAATTCTGTTTCCCATGATAAAAACCCATCTGTTTCCACCGAAAAAGCTTTCAGTCGATCGTTTACAACAGTTTGGCACCATTTCTGAGTGAATTGCACAACGTCAGATTTTTGCTGAAATTGTGACTGCGCGGCTTACGGATTTTTTCAAAAAAGGGTTTTCAGACATAGAGGGTTAATTCTGTTTCCCATGATAAAAACCCATTTGTTTCCACCGAAAAAGCTTTCAGTCGATCGTTTACAACAGTTTGGCACCATTTCTGAGTGAATTGCAGAACGTCAGATTTTTGCTGAAATTGTGACCGCGCGGCTTAGGGATTTTTCAAAAAAAGTTGTTCAGACGTCGAGGGCTAATTCTGTTTCCCATGATAAAAACGCATCTGTTTCTACCGACAAAGCTTTCACTCGATCGTTTGCAACAGTTTGGCACCATTTCTGAGTCAATTGCAGAACGTCAGATTTTTGCTGAAAATCTGGATGGATTTTTTCAAAAAAAGTTGCTCAGACGTCGAGGGCTAATTCTGTTTCCCATGATAAAAACCCATCTGTTTCCACCGAAAAAGCTTTCAGTCGATTGTTTACAACAGTTTGGCACCATTTCTGAGTGAATTGCAGAACGTCAGATTTTTGCTGAAATTGTGACCGCGCGGCTTAGGGGTTTTTTCAAAAAAAGTTGTTCAGACGTCGAGGGCTAATTCTGTTTCCCATGATAAAAACCCATCTGTTTCCACCGAAAAAGCTTTCAGTCGATCGTTTACAACAGTTTGGCACCATTTCTGAGTGAATTGCAGAACGTCAGATTTTTGCTGAAATTGTGACCGCGCGGCTTAGGGATTTTTTCAAAAAAAGTTGTTCAGACGTCGAGGGCTAATTCTGTTTCCCATGATAAAAATGCATCTGTTTCCACCGAAAAAGCTTTCACTCGATCGTTTGCAACAGTTTGGCACCATTTCTGAGTGAATTGCAGAACGTCAGATTTTTGCTGAAATTGTGACCGCGCGGCTTAGGGATTTCTTCAAAAAAAGTTGCTCAGACATAGAGGGCTAATTCTGTTTCCCATGATAAAAACCCATCTGTTTCCACCGAAAAAGCCTTCAATCGATTGTTTACAACAGTTTGGCACCATTTCTGAGTGAATTGCAGAACGTCAGATTTTTGCTGAAATTGTGACCGCGCGGCTTAGGGATTTTTTCAAAAAAAGGTGTTCAGACATCGAGGGCTAATTCTGCTCCCATGATAAAAACCCATCTGTTTCCACCGAAAAAGCTTTCAGTCGATCGTTTACAACAGTTTGGCACCATTTCTGAGTGAATTGCAGAACGTCAGATTTTTGCTGAAATTGTGACCGCGCGGCTTAGGGATTTTTTCAAAAAAGGGTTTTCAGACATAGAGGGTTAATTCTGTTTCCCATGATAAAAACCCATCTGTTTCCACCGAAAAAGCTTTCAGTCGATCGTTTACAACAGTTTGGCACCATTTCTGAGTGAATTGCAGAACGTCAGATTTTTGCTGAAATTGTGACCGCGCGGCTTAGGGATTTTTCAAAAAAAGTTGTTCAGACGTCGAGGGCTAATTCTGTTTCCCATGATAAAAACGCATCTGTTTCTACCGAAAAAGCTTTCACTCGATCGGTTGCAACAGTTTGGCACCATTTCTGAGTCAATTGCAGAACGTCAGATTTTTGCTGAAAATCTGGATGGATTTTTTCAAAAAAAGTTGCTCAGACGTCGAGGGCTAATTCTGTTTCCCATGATAAAATCCCATCTGTTTCCACTGAAAAAGCTTTCAGTCGATTGTTTACAACAGTTTGGCACCATTTCTGAGTGAATTGCAGAACGTCAGATTTTTGCTGAAATTGTGACCGCGCGGCTTAGGGATTTTTTCAAAAAAAGGTTTTCAGACATAGAGGGCTAATTCTGTTTCCCATGATAAAAACCCATCTGTTTCCACCGAAAAAGCTTTCAGTCGATCGTTTACAACAGTTTGGCACCATTTCTGAGTGAATTGCAGAACGTCAGATTTTTGCTGAAATTGTGACCGCGCGGCTTAGGGATTTTTTCAAAAAAAGTTGTTCAGACGTCGAGGGCTAATTCTGTTTCCCATGATAAAAACGCATCTGTTTCCACCAAAAAAGCTTTCACTCGATCGTTTGCAACAGTTTGGCACCATTTCTGAGTGAATTGCAGAACGTCAGATTTTTGCTGAAATTGTGACCGCGCGGCTTAGGGATTTTTTCAAAAAAAGGTTTTCAGACATAGAGGGCTAATTCTGTTTCCCATGATAAAAACCCATCTGTTTCCACCGAAAAAGCTTTCAGTCGATCGTTTACAACCGTTTGGCACCATTTCTGAGTGAATTGCAGAACGTCAGATTTTTGCTGAAATTGTGACCGCGCGGCTTAGGGATTTTTTCAAAAAACGTTATTCAGACGTTGAGGGCTAATTCTGTTTCCCATGATAAAAACCCATCTGTTTCCACTGAAAAAGCTTTCAGTCAATCCTTTACAACAGTTTGGCACCATTTCTGAGTGAATTGCAGAACGTCAGATTTTTGCTGAAATTGTGACCGCGCGGCTTAGGGATTTTTTCAAAAAAAGTTGCTCAGACGTCGAGGGCTAATTCTATTTCCCATGATAAAAACCCATCTGTTTTCACTAAAAAAAGCTTTCACTCGATCGTTTGCAACAGTTTGGCACCATTTCTGAGTGAATTGCAGAACGTCAGATTTTTGCTGAAATTGTGACCGCGCGGCTTAGGGATTTTTTCAAAAAAAGTTGCATGAGACGTCGAGGGCTAATTCTGTTTCTCATGATAAAAACCCATCTGTTTCCACCGAAAAAGCTTTCAGTCGATTGTTTACAACAGTTTGGCACCATTTCTGAGTGAATTGCAGAACGTCAGATTTTTGCTGAAATTGTGACCGCGCGGCTTAGGGATTTTTTCAAAAAAAGGTTTTCAGACATAGAGGGCTAATTCTGTTTCCCATGATAAAAACCCATCTGTTTCCACCGAAAAAGCTTTCAGTCGATCGTTTACAACAGTTTGGCACCATTTCTGAGTGAATTGCAGAACGTCAGATTTTTGCTGAAATTGTGACCGCGCGGCTTAGGGATTTTTTCAAAAAAGGGTTTTCAGACGTCGAGGGTTAATTCTGTTTCCCATGATAAAAACCCATCTGTTTCCACCGAAAAAGCTTTCAGTCGATGGTTTACAACAGTTTGGCACCATTTCTGAGTGAATTGCAGAACGTCAGATTTTTGCTGAAATTGTGACCGCGCGGCTTAGGGATTTTTTCAAAAAAAGTTGTTCAGACGTCGAGGGCTAATTCTGTTTCCCATGATAAAAACGCATCTGTTTCCACCGAAAAAGCTTTCACTCGATCGTTTGCAACAGTTTGGCACCATTTCTGAGTGAATTGCAGAACGTCAGATTTTTGCTGAAATTGTGACCGCGCGGCTTAGGGATTTCTTCAAAAAAAGTTGCTCAGACATAGAGGGCTAATTCTGTTTCCCATGATAAAAACCCATCTGTTTCCACCGAAAAAGCCTTCAGTCGATTGTTTACAACAGTTTGGCACCATTTCTGAGTGAATTGCAGAACGTCAGATTTTTGCTGAAATTGTGACCGCGCGGCTTAGGGATTTTTTCAAAAAAAGTTGTTCAGACATCGAGGGCTAATTCTGTTTCCCATGATAAAAATCCATCTGTTTCCACCGAAAAAGCTTTCAGTCGATCGTTTACAACAGTTTGGCACCATTTCTGAGTGAATTGCACAACGTCAGATTTTTGCTGAAATTGTGACCGCGCGGCTTAGGGATTTTTTCAAAAAAGGGTTTTCACACATAGAGGGTTAATTCTGTTTCCCATGATAAAAACCCATTTGTTTCCACCGAAAAAGCTTTCAGTCGATCGTTTACAACAGTTTGGCACCATTTCTGAGTGAATTGCAGAACGTCAGATTTTTGCTGAAATTGTGACCGCGCGGCTTAGGGATTTTTCAAAAAAAGTTGTTCAGACGTCGAGGGCTAATTCTGTTTCCCATGATAAAAACGCATCTGTTTCTACCGAAAAAGCTTTCACTCGATCGTTTGCAAGAGTTTGGCACCATTTCTGAGTCAATTGCAGAACGTCAGATTTTTGCTGAAAATCTGGATGGATTTTTTCAAAAAAAGTTGCTCAGACGTCGAGGGCTAATTCTGTTTCCCATGATAAAAACCCATCTGTTTCCACCGAAAAAGCTTTCAGTCGATTGTTTACAACAGTTTGGCACCATTTCTGAGTGAATTGCAGAACGTCAGATTTTTGCTGAAATTGTGACCGCGCGGCTTAGGGATTTTTTCAAAAAAAGGTTTTCAGACATAGAGGGCTAATTCTGTTTCCCATGATAAAAACCCATCTGTTTCCACCGAAAAAGCTTTCAGTCGATCGTTTACAACAGTTTGGCACCATTTCTGAGTGAATTGCAGAACGTCAGATTTTTGCTGAAATTGTGACCGCGCAGCTTAGGGATTTTTTCAAAAAAAGTTGTTCAGACGTCGAGGGCTAATTCTGTTTCCCATGATAAAAACGCATCTGTTTCCACCGAAAAAGCTTTCACTCGATCGTTTGCAACAGTTTGGCACCATTTCTGAGTGAATTGCAGAACGTCAGATTTTTGCTGAAATTGTGACCGCGCGGCTTAGGGATTTTTCAAAAAAAGTTGTTCAGACGTCGAGGGCTAATTCTGTTTCCCATGATAAAAACGCATCTGTTTCTACCGACAAAGCTTTCACTCGATCGTTTGCAACAGTTTGGCACCATTTCTGAGTCAATTGCAGAACGTCAGATTTTTGCTGAAAATCTGGATGGATTTTTTCAAAAAAAGTTGCTCAGACGTCGAGGGCTAATTCTGTTTCCCATGATAAAAACCCATCTGTTTCCACCGAAAAAGCTTTCAGTCGATTGTTTACAACAGTTTGGCACCATTTCTGAGTGAATTGCAGAACGTCAGATTTTTGCTGAAATTGTGACCGCGCGGCTTAGGGGTTTTTTCAAAAAAAGTTGTTCAGACGTCGAGGGCTAATTCTGTTTCCCATGATAAAAACCCATCTGTTTCCACCGAAAAAGCTTTCAGTCGATCGTTTACAACAGTTTGGCACCATTTCTGAGTGAATTGCAGAACGTCAGATTTTTGCTGAAATTGTGACCGCGCGGCTTAGGGATTTTTTCAAAAAAAGTTGTTCAGACGTCGAGGGCTAATTCTGTTTCCCATGATAAAAATGCATCTGTTTCCACCGAAAAAGCTTTCACTCGATCGTTTGCAACAGTTTGGCACCATTTCTGAGTGAATTGCAGAACGTCAGATTTTTGCTGAAATTGTGACCGCGCGGCTTAGGGATTTTTTCAAAAAAAGGTGTTCAGACATCGAGGGCTAATTCTGCTCCCATGATAAAAACCCATCTGTTTCCACCGAAAAAGCTTTCAGTCGATCGTTTACAACAGTTTGGCACCATTTCTGAGTGAATTGCAGAACGTCAGATTTTTGCTGAAATTGTGACCGCGCGGCTTAGGGATTTTTTCAAAAAAGGGTTTTCAGACATAGAGGGTTAATTCTGTTTCCCATGATAAAAACCCATCTGTTTCCACCGAAAAAGCTTTCAGTCGATCGTTTACAACAGTTTGGCACCATTTCTGAGTGAATTGCAGAACGTCAGATTTTTGCTGAAATTGTGACCGCGCGGCTTAGGGATTTTTCAAAAAAAGTTGTTCAGACGTCGAGGGCTAATTCTGTTTCCCATGATAAAAACGCATCTGTTTCTACCGAAAAAGCTTTCACTCGATCGGTTGCAACAGTTTGGCACCATTTCTGAGTCAATTGCAGAACGTCAGATTTTTGCTGAAAATCTGGATGGATTTTTTCAAAAAAAGTTGCTCAGACGTCGAGGGCTAATTCTGTTTCCCATGATAAAATCCCATCTGTTTCCACTGAAAAAGCTTTCAGTCGATTGTTTACAACAGTTTGGCACCATTTCTGAGTGAATTGCAGAACGTCAGATTTTTGCTGAAATTGTGACCGCGCGGCTTAGGGATTTTTTCAAAAAAAGTTGTTCAGACGTCGAGGGCTAATTCTGTTTCCCATGATAAAAACGCATCTGTTTCCACCAAAAAAGCTTTCACTCGATCGTTTGCAACAGTTTGGCACCATTTCTGAGTGAATTGCAGAACGTCAGATTTTTGCTGAAATTGTGACCGCGCAGCTTAGGGATTTTTTCAAAAAAAGTTGTTCAGACGTCGAGGGCTAATTCTGTTTCCCATGATAAAAACGCATCTGTTTCCACCGAAAAAGCTTTCACTCGATCGTTTGCAACAGTTTGGCACCATTTCTGAGTGAATTGCAGAACGTCAGATTTTTGCTGAAATTGTGACCGCGCGGCTTAGGGATTTTTTCAAAAAAAGGTTTTCAGACATAGAGGGCTAATTCTGTTTCCCATGATAAAAACCCATCTGTTTCCACCGAAAAAGCTTTCAGTCGATCGTTTACAACCGTTTGGCACCATTTCTGAGTGAATTGCAGAACGTCAGATTTTTGCTGAAATTGTGACCGCGCGGCTTAGGGATTTTTTCAAAAAACGTTGTTCAGACGTTGAGGGCTAATTCTGTTTCCCATGATAAAAACCCATCTGTTTCCACTGAAAAAGCTTTCAGTCGATCGTTTACAACAGTTTGGCACCATTTCTGAGTGAATTGCAGAACGTCAGATTTTTGCTGAAATTGTGACCGCGCGGCTTAGGGATTTTTTCAAAAAAAGTTGCTCAGACGTCGAGGGCTAATTCTATTTCCCATGATAAAAACCCATCTGTTTTCACTAAAAAAAGCTTTCACTCGATCGTTTGCAACAGTTTGGCACCATTTCTGAGTGAATTGCAGAACGTCAGATTTTTGCTGAAATTGTGACCGCGCGGCTTAGGGATTTTTTCAAAAAAAGTTGCATGAGACGTCGAGGGCTAATTCTGTTTCTCATGATAAAAACCCATCTGTTTCCACCGAAAAAGCTTTCAGTCGATTGTTTACAACAGTTTGGCACCATTTCTGAGTGAATTGCAGAACGTCAGATTTTTGCTGAAATTGTGACCGCGCGGCTTAGGGGTTTTTTCAAAAAAAGGTTTTCAGACATAGAGGGCTAATTCTGTTTCCCATGATAAAAACCCATCTGTTTCCACCGAAAAAGCTTTCAGTCGATCGTTTACAACAGTTTGGCACCATTTCTGAGTGAATTGCAGAACGTCAGATTTTTGCTGAAATTGTGACCGCGCGGCTTAGGGATTTTTTCAAAAAAGGGTTTTCAGACGTCGAGGGTTAATTCTGTTTCCCATGATAAAAACCCATCTGTTTCCACCGAAAAAGCTTTCAGTCGATGGTTTACAACAGTTTGGCACCATTTCTGAGTGAATTGCAGAACGTCAGATTTTTGCTGAAATTGTGACCGCGCGGCTTAGGGATTTTTTCAAAAAAAGTTGTTCAGACGTCGAGGGCTAATTCTGTTTCCCATGATAAAAACGCATCTGTTTCCACCGAAAAAGCTTTCACTCGATCGTTTGCAACAGTTTGGCACCATTTCTGAGTGAATTGCAGAACGTCAGATTTTTGCTGAAATTGTGACCGCGCGGCTTAGGGATTTCTTCAAAAAAAGTTGCTCAGACATAGAGGGCTAATTCTGTTTCCCATGATAAAAACCCATCTGTTTCCACCGAAAAAGCCTTCAGTCGATTGTTTACAACAGTTTGGCACCATTTCTGAGTGAATTGCAGAACGTCAGATTTTTGCTGAAATTGTGACCGCGCGGCTTAGGGATTTTTTCAAAAAAAGTTGTTCAGACATCGAGGGCTAATTCTGTTTCCCATGATAAAAACCCATCTGTTTCCACCGAAAAAGCTTTCAGTCGATCGTTTACAACAGTTTGGCACCATTTCTGAGTGAATTGCACAACGTCAGATTTTTGCTGAAATTGTGACCGCGCGGCTTAGGGATTTTTTCAAAAAAGGGTTTTCAGACATAGAGGGTTAATTCTGTTTCCCATGATAAAAACCCATTTGTTTCCACCGAAAAAGCTTTCAGTCGATCGTTTACAACAGTTTGGCACCATTTCTGAGTGAATTGCAGAACGTCAGATTTTTGCTGAAATTGTGACCGCGCGGCTTAGGGATTTTTCAAAAAAAGTTGTTCAGACGTCGAGGGCTAATTCTGTTTCCCTTGATAAAAACGCATCTGTTTCTACCGAAAAAGCTTTCACTCGATCGTTTGCAACAGTTTGGCACCATTTCTGAGTCAATTGCAGAACGTCAGATTTTTGCTGAAAATCTGGATGGATTTTTTCAAAAAAAGTTGCTCAGACGTCGAGGGCTAATTCTGTTTCCCATGATAAAAACCCATCTGTTTCCACCGAAAAAGCTTTCAGTCGATTGTTTACAACAGTTTGGCACCATTTCTGAGTGAATTGCAGAACGTCAGATTTTTGCTGAAATTGTGACCGCGCGGCTTAGGGATTTTTTCAAAAAAAGGTTTTCAGACATAGAGGGCTAATTCTGTTTCCCATGATAAAAACCCATCTGTTTCCACCGAAAAAGCTTTCAGTCGATCGTTTACAACAGTTTGGCACCATTTCTGAGTGAATTGCAGAACGTCAGATTTTTGCTGAAATTGTGACCGCGCAGCTTAGGGATTTTTTCAAAAAAAGTTGTTCAGACGTCGAGGGCTAATTCTGTTTCCCATGATAAAAACGCATCTGTTTCCACCGAAAAAGCTTTCACTCGATCGTTTGCAACAGTTTGGCACCATTTCTGAGTGAATTGCAGAACGTCAGATTTTTGCTGAAATTGTGACCGCGCGGCTTAGGGATTTTTTCAAAAAAAGGTTTTCAGACATAGAGGGCTAATTCTGTTTCCCATGATAAAAACCCATCTGTTTCCACCGAAAAAGCTTTCAGTCGATCGTTTACAACAGTTTGGCACCATTTCTGAGTGAATTGCAGAACGTCAGATTTTTGCTGAAATTGTGACCGCGCGGCTTAGGGATTTTTTCAAAAAACGTTGTTCAGACGTTGAGGGCTAATTCTGTTTCCCATGATAAAAACCCATCTGTTTCCACTGAAAAAGCTTTCAGTCGATCGTTTACAACAGTTTGGCACCATTTCTGAGTGAATTGCAGAACGTCAGATTTTTGCTGAAATTGTGACCGCGCGGCTTAGGGATTTTTTCAAAAAAAGTTGCTCAGACGTCGAGGGCTAATTCTATTTCCCATGATAAAAACCCATCTGTTTTCACTAAAAAAAGCTTTCAGTCCATCGTTTACAACAGTTTGGCACCATTTCTGAGTGAATTGCAGAACATCAGATTTTTGCTGAAATTGTGACCGCGCGGCTTAGGGATTTTTTCAAAAAAAGGTGCTCAGACGTTGAGGGCTAATTCTGTTTCCCATGATAAAAACCCATCTGTTTCCACCGAAAAAGCTTTCAGTCGATTGTTTACAACAGTTTGGCACCATTTCTGAGTGAATTGCAGAACGTCAGATTTTTGCTGAAATTGTGACCGCGCGGCTTGGGGATTTTTTCAAAAAAGGGTTTTCAGACATAGAGGGCTAATTCTGTTTCCCATGATAAAAACCCATCTGTTTCCACCGAAAAAGCTTTCAGTCGATCGTTTACAACAGTTTGGCACCATTTCTGAGTGAATTGCAGAACGTCAGATTTTTGCTGAAATTGTGACCGCGCGGCTTAGGGATTTTTTCAAAAAAAGTTGTTCAGACGTTGAGGGCTAATTCTGTTTCCCATGATAAAAACCCATCTGTTTCCACCGAAAAAGCTTTCACTCGATCGTTTACAACAGTTTGGCACCATTTCTGAGTGAATTGCAGAACGTCAGATTTTTGCTGAAATTGTGACCGCGCGGCTTAGGGATTTTTTCAAAAAAAGTTGTTCAGACTTCGAGGGCTAATTCTGTTTCCCATGATAAAAACGCATCTGTTTACACCGAAAAAGCTTTCACTCGATCGTTTGCAACAGTTTGGCACCATTTCTGAGTGAATTGCAGAACGTCAGATTTTTGCTGAAATTGTGACCGCGCGGCTTAGGGATTTTTTCAAAAAAAGTTGCTCAGACGTCGAGGGCTAATTCTGTTTCCCATGATAAAAACCCATCTGTTTCCACCGAAAAAGCTTTCAGTCGATTGTTTACAACAGTTTGGCACCATTTCTGAGTGAATTGCAGAACGTCAATTTTTTGCTGAAATTGTGACCGCGCGGCTTAGGGATTTTTTCAAAAAAGGGTTTTCAGACATAGAGGGTTAATTCTGTTTCCCATGATAAAAACCCATCTGTTTCCACCGAAAAAGCTTTCAGTCGATCGTTTACAACAGTTTGGCACCATTTCTGAGTGAATTGCAGAACGTCAGATTTTTGCTGAAAATGTGACCGCGCGGCTTAGGGATTTTTTTAAGAAAAGTTGTTCAGACGTCGAGGGCTAATTCTGTTTCCACCGAAAAAGCTTTCAGTCGATCGTTTACAACAGTTTGGCACCATTTCTGAGTGAATTGCAGAACGTCAGATTTTAGCTGAAATTGTGACCGCGCGGCTTGGGGATTTTTTCAAAAAAGGGTTTTCAGTCATAGAGGGTTAATTCTGTTTCCCATGATAAAAACCCATCTGTTTCCACCGAAAAAGCTTTCAGACGATCGTTTACAACAGTTTGGCACCATTTCTGAGTGAATTGCAGAACGTCAGATTTTTGCTGAAATTGTGACCGCGCGGCTTAGGGATTTTTTCAACAAAAGTTGTTCAGACGTCGAGGGCTAATTCTGTTTCCCATGATAAAAACGCATCTGTTTCCACCGAGAAAGCTTTCACTCGATCGTTTGCAACAGTTTGGCACCATTTCTGAGTGAATTGCAGAACGTCAGATTTTTGCTGAAATTGTGACCGCGCGGCTTAGGGATTTTTTCAAAAAAAGTTGCATGAGTCGTCGAGGGCTAATTCTGTTTCCCATGATAAAAACCCATCTGTTTCCAGCGAAAAAGCTTTCAGTCGATTGTTTACAACAGTTTGGCACCATTTCTGAGTGAATTGCAGAACGTCAGATTTTTGCTGAAATTGTGACCGCGCGGCTTAGGGATTTTTTCAAAAAAAGTTGCTCAGACATAGAGGGCTAATTCTGTTTCCCATGATAAAAACCCATCTGTTTCCACCGAAAAAGCTTTCAGTCGATCGTTTACAACAGTTTGGCACCATTTCTGAGTGAATTGCAGAACGTCAGATTTTTGCTGAAATTGTGACCGCGCAGCTTAGGGATTTTTTCAAAAAAGGGTTTTCAGACATAGAGGGTTAATTCTGTTTCCCATGATAAAAACCCATCTGTTTCCACCGAAAAAGCTTTCAGTCGATCGTTTGCAACAGTTTGGCATCATTTCTGAGTGAATTGCAGAACGTCAGATTTTTGCTGAAATTGTGACCGCGCGGCTTAGGGATTTTTCAAAAAAAGTTGTTCAGACGTCGAGGGCTAATTCTGTTTCCCATGATAAAAACGCATCTGTTTCTACCGAAAAAGCTTTCACTAGATCGTTGGCAACAGTTTGGCACCATTTCTGAGTCAATTGCAGAACGTCAGATTTTTGCTGAAAATCTGGATGGATTTTTTCAAAAAAAGTTGCTCAGACGTCGAGGGCTAATTCTCTTTCCCATGATAAAAACGCATCTGTTTCCACCGAAAAAGCTTTCACTCGATCGTTTGCAACAGTTTGGCACCATTTCTGAGTGAATTGCAGAACGTCAGATTTTTGCTGAAATTGTGACCGCGCGGCTTAGGGATTTTTTCAAAAAAAGGTTTTCAGACATAGAGGGCTAATTCTGTTTCCCATGATAAAAACCCATCTGTTTCCACCGAAAAAGCTTTCAGTCGATCGTTTGCAACAGTTTGGCACCATTTCTGAGTGAATTGCAGAACGTCAGATTTAGGGATTTTTTCAAAAAAAGTTGTTCAGACGTTGAGGGCTAATTCTGTTTCCCATGATAAAAACCCATCTGTTTCCACTGAAAAAGCTTTCAGTCGATCGTTTACAACAGTTTGGCACCATTTCTGAGTGAATTGCAGAACGTCAGATTTTTGCTGAAATTGTGACCGCGCGGCTTAGGGATTTTTTCAAAAAAAGTTGCTCAGACGTCGAGGGCTAATTCTATTTCCCATGATAAAAACCCATCTGTTTTCACTAAAAAAGCTTTCAGTCCATCGTTTACAACAGTTTGGCACCATTTCTGAGTGAATTGCAGAACATCAGATTATTGCTGAAATTGTGACCGCGCGGCTTAGGGATTTTTTCAAAAAAAGGTGCTCAGACGTCGAGGGCTAATTCTGTTTCCCATGATAAAAACCCATCTGTTTCCACCGAAAAAGCTTTCAGTCGATTGTTTACAACAGTTTGGCACCATTTCTGAGTGAATTGCAGAACGTCAGATTTTTGCTGAAATTGTGACCGCGCGGCTTGGGGATTTTTTCAAAAAAGGGTTTTCAGACATAGAGGGCTAATTCTGTTTCCCATGATAAAAACCCATCTGTTTCCACCGAAAAAGCTTTCAGTCGATTGTTTGCAACAGTTTGGCACCATTTCTGAGTGAATTGCAGAACGTCAGATTTTTGCTGAAATTGTGACCGCGCGGCTTAGGGATTTTTTCAAAAAAAGTTGTTCAGACTTCGAGGGCTAATTCTGTTTCCCATGATAAAAACGCATCTGTTTACACCGAAAAAGCTTTCACTCGATCGTTTGCAACAGTTTGGCACCATTTCTGAATGAATTGCAGAACGTCAGATTTTTGCTGAAATTGTGACCGCGCGGCTTAGGGATTTTTTCAAAAAAAGTTGCTCAGACGTCGAGGGCTAATTCTGTTTCCCATGATAAAAACCCATCTGTTTCCACCGAAAAAGCTTTCAGTCGATTGTTTACAACAGTTTGGCACCATTTCTGAGTGATCTGCAGAACGTCAAATTTTTGCTGAAATTGTGACCGCGCGGCTTAGGGATTTTTTCAAAAAAGGGTTTTCAGACATAGAGGGTTAATTCTGTTTCCCATGATAAAAACCCATCTGTTTCCACCGAAAAAGCTTTCAGTCGATCGTTTACAACAGTTTGGCACCATTTCTGAGTGAATTGCAGAACGTCAGATTTTTGCTGAAATTGTGACCGCGCGGCTTAGGGATTTTTTCAAAAAAAGTTGTTCAGACGTCGAGGGCTAATTCTGTTTCCACCGAAAAAGCTTTCAGTCGATCGTTTACAACAGTTTGGCACCATTTCTGAGTGAATTGCAGAACGTCAGATTTTTGCTGAAATTGTGACCGCGCGGCTTGGGGATTTTTTCAAAAAAGGGTTTTCAGTCATAGAGGGCTAATTCTGTTTCCCATGATAAAAACCCATCTGTTTCCACCGAAAAAGCTTTCAGTCGATCGTTTACAACAGTTTGGCACCATTTCTGAGTGAATTGCAGAACGTCAGATTTTTGCTGAAATTGTGACCGCGCGGCTTAGGGATTTTTTCAAAAAAAGTTGTTCAGACGTCGAGGGCTAATTCTGTTTCCCATGATAAAAACGCATCTGTTTACACCGAAAAAGCTTTCACTCGATCGTTTGCAACAGTTTGGCACCATTTCTGAGTGAATTGCAGAACGTCAGATTTTTGCTGAAATTGTGACCGCGCGGCTTAGGGATTTTTTCAAAAAAAGCTGCTCAGACGTCGAGGGCTAATTCTATTTCCCATGATAAAAACGCATCTGTTTACACCGAAAAAGCTTTCACTCGATCGTTTGCAACAGTTTGGCACCATTTCTGAGTGAATTGCAGAACGTCAGATTTTTGCTGAAATTGTGACCGCGCGGCTTAGGGATTTTTTCAAAAAAAGTTGTTCAGACGTCGAGGGCTAATTCTGTTTCCCATGATAAAAACGCATCTGTTTACACCGAAAAAGCTTTCACTCGATCGTTTGCAACAGTTTGGCACCATTTCTGAGTGAATTGCAGAACGTCAGATTTTTGCTGAAATTGTGACCGCGCGGCTTAGGGATTTTTTCAAAAAAAGTTGTTCAGACTTCGAGGGCTAATTCTGTTTCCCATGATAAAAACGCATCTGTTTACACCGAAAAAGCTTTCACTCGATCGTTTGCAACAGTTTGGCACCATTTCTGAGTGAATTGCAGAACGTCAGATTTTTGCTGAAATTGTGACCGCGCGGCTTAGGGATTTTTTCAAAAAAAGTTGCTCAGACGTCGAGGGCTAATTCTGTTTCCCATGATAAAAACCCATCTGTTTCCACCGAAAAAGCTTTCAGTCGATTGTTTACAACAGTTTGGCACCATTTCTGAGTGAATTGCAGAACGTCAAATTTTTGCTGAAATTGTGACCGCGCGGCTTAGGGATTTTTTCAAAAAAGGGTTTTCAGACATAGAGGGTTAATTCTGTTTCCCATGATAAAAACCCATCTGTTTCCACCGAAAAAGCTTTCAGTCGATCGTTTACAACAGTTTGGCACCATTTCTGAGTGAATTGCAGAACGTCAGATTTTTGCTGAAATTGTGACCGCGCGGCTTAGGGATTTTTCAAAAAAAGTTGTTCAGACGTCGAGGGCTAATTCTGTTTCCCATGATAAAAACGCATCTGTTTCTACCGAAAAAGCTTTCACTAGATCGTTTGCAACAGTTTGGCACCATTTCTGAGTCAATTGCAGAACGTCAGATTTTTGCTGAAAATCTGGATGGATTTTTTCAAAAAAAGTTGCTCAGACGTCGAGGGCTAATTCTCTTTCCCATGATAAAAACGCATCTGTTTCCACCAAAAAAGCTTTCACTCGATCGTTTGCAACAGTTTGGCACCATTTCTGAGTGAATTGCAGAACGTCAGATTTTTGCTGAAATTGTGACCGCGCGGCTTAGGGATTTTTTCAAAAAAAGGTTTTCAGACATAGAGGGCTAATTCTGTTTCCCATGATAAAAACCCATCTGTTTCCACCGAAAAAGCTTTCAGTCGATCGTTTGCAACAGTTTGGCACCATTTCTGAGTGAATTGCAGAACGTCAGATTTAGGGATTTTTTCAAAAAAAGTTGTTCAGACGTTGAGGGCTAATTCTGTTTCCCATGATAAAAACCCATCTGTTTCCACTGAAAAAGCTTTCAGTCGATCGTTTACAACAGTTTGGCACCATTTCTGAGTGAATTGCAGAACGTCAGATTTTTGCTGAAATTGTGACCGCGCGGCTTAGGGATTTTTTCAAAAAAAGTTGCTCAGACGTCGAGGGCTAATTCTATTTCCCATGATAAAAACCCATCTGTTTTCACTAAAAAAGCTTTCAGTCCATCGTTTACAACAGTTTGGCACCATTTCTGAGTGAATTGCAGAACATCAGATTATTGCTGAAATTGTGACCGCGCGGCTTAGGGATTTTTTCAAAAAAAGGTGCTCAGACGTCGAGGGCTAATTCTGTTTCCCATGATAAAAACCCATCTGTTTCCACCGAAAAAGCTTTCAGTCGATTGTTTACAACAGTTTGGCACCATTTCTGAGTGAATTGCAGAACGTCAGATTTTTGCTGAAATTGTGACCGCGCGGCTTGGGGATTTTTTCAAAAAAGGGTTTTCAGACATAGAGGGCTAATTCTGTTTCCCATGATAAAAACCCATCTGTTTCCACCGAAAAAGCTTTCAGTCGATTGTTTACAACAGTTTGGCACCATTTCTGAGTGAATTGCAGAACGTCAGATTTTTGCTGAAATTGTGACCGCGCGGCTTAGGGATTTTTTCAAAAAAAGTTGTTCAGACTTCGAGGGCTAATTCTGTTTCCCATGATAAAAACGCATCTGTTTACACCGAAAAAGCTTTCACTCGATCGTTTGCAACAGTTTGGCACCATTTCTGAATGAATTGCAGAACGTCAGATTTTTGCTGAAATTGTGACCGCGCGGCTTAGGGATTTTTTCAAAAAAAGTTGCTCAGACGTCGAGGGCTAATTCTGTTTCCCATGATAAAAACCCATCTGTTTCCACCGAAAAAGCTTTCAGTCGATTGTTTACAACAGTTTGGCACCATTTCTGAGTGATCTGCAGAACGTCAAATTTTTGCTGAAATTGTGACCGCGCGGCTTAGGGATTTTTTCAAAAAAGGGTTTTCAGACATAGAGGGTTAATTCTGTTTCCCATGATACAAACCCATCTGTTTCCACCGAAAAAGCTTTCAGTCGATCGTTTACAACAGTTTGGCACCATTTCTGAGTGAATTGCAGAACGTCAGATTTTTGCTGAAATTGTGACCGCGCGGCTTAGGGATTTTTTCAAAAAAAGTTGTTCAGACGTCGAGGGCTAATTCTGTTTCCACCGAAAAAGCTTTCAGTCGATCGTTTACAACAGTTTGGCACCATTTCTGAGTGAATTGCAGAACGTCAGATTTTTGCTGAAATTGTGACCGCGCGGCTTGGGGATTTTTTCAAAAAAGGGTTTTCAGTCATAGAGGGCTAATTCTGTTTCCCATGATAAAAACCCATCTGTTTCCACCGAAAAAGCTTTCAGTCGATCGTTTACAACAGTTTGGCACCATTTCTGAGTGAATTGCAGAACGTCAGATTTTTGCTGAAATTGTGACCGCGCGGCTTAGGGATTTTTTCAAAAAAAGTTGTTCAGACGTCGAGGGCTAATTCTGTTTCCCATGATAAAAACGCATCTGTTTACACCGAAAAAGCTTTCACTCGATCGTTTGCAACAGTTTGGCACCATTTCTGAGTGAATTGCAGAACGTCAGATTTTTGCTGAAATTGTGACCGCGCGGCTTAGGGATTTTTTCAAAAAAAGCTGCTCAGACGTCGAGGGCTAATTCTATTTCCCATGATAAAAACGCATCTGTTTACACCGAAAAAGCTTTCACTCGATCGTTTGCAACAGTTTGGCACCATTTCTGAGTGAATTGCAGAACGTCAGATTTTTGCTGAAATTGTGACCGCGCGGCTTAGGGATTTTTTCAAAAAAAGTTGTTCAGACGTCGAGGGCTAATTCTGTTTCCCATGATAAAAACGCATCTGTTTACACCGAAAAAGCTTTCACTCGATCGTTTGCAACAGTTTGGCACCATTTCTGAGTGAATTGCAGAACGTCAGATTTTTGCTGAAATTGTGACCGCGCGGCTTAGGGATTTTTTCAAAAAAAGTTGTTCAGACTTCGAGGGCTAATTCTGTTTCCCATGATAAAAACGCATCTGTTTACACCGAAAAAGCTTTCACTCGATCGTTTGCAACAGTTTGGCACCATTTCCGAGAGAATTGCAGAACGTCAGATTTTTGCTGAAATTGTGACCGCGCGGCTTAGGGATTTCTTCAAAAAAAGTTGCTCAGACGTCGAGGGCTAATTCTGTTTCCCATGATAAAAACCCATCTGTTTCCACCGAAAAAGCTTTCAGTCGATTGTTTACAACAGTTTGGCACCATTTCTGAGTGAATTGCAGAACGTCAAATTTTTGCTGAAATTGTGACCGCGCGGCTTAGGGATTTTTTCAAAAAAGGGTTTTCAGACATAGAGGGTTAATTCTGTTTCCCATGATAAAAACCCATCTGTTTCCACCGAAAAAGCTTTCAGTCGATCGTTTACAACAGTTTGGCACCATTTCTGAGTGAATTGCAGAACGTCAGATTTTTGCTGAAAATGTGACCGCGCGGCTTAGGGATTTTTTTAAGAAAAGTTGTTCAGACGTCGAGGGCTAATTCTGTTTCCACCGAAAAAGCTTTCAGTCGATCGTTTACAACAGTTTGGCACCATTTCTGAGTGAATTGCAGAACGTCAGATTTTAGCTGAAATTGTGACCGAGCGGCTTGGGGATTTTTTCAAAAAAGGGTTTTCAGTCATAGAGGGTTAATTCTGTTTCCCATGATAAAAACCCATCTGTTTCCACCGAAAAAGCTTTCAGACGATCGTTTACAACAGTTTGGCACCATTTCTGAGTGAATTGCAGAACGTCAGATTTTTGCTGAAATTGTGACCGCGCGGCTTAGGGATTTTTTCAACAAAAGTTGTTCAGACGTCGAGGGCTAATTCTGTTTCCCATGATAAAAACGCATCTGTTTCCACCGAGAAAGCTTTCACTCGATCGTTTGCAACAGTTTGGCACCATTTCTGAGTGAATTGCAGAACGTCAGATTTTTGCTGAAATTGTGACCGCGCGGCTTAGGGATTTTTTCAAAAAAAGTTGCATGAGTCGTCGAGGGCTAATTCTGTTTCCCATGATAAAAACCCATCTGTTTCCAGCGAAAAAGCTTTCAGTCGATTGTTTACAACAGTTTGGCACCATTTCTGAGTGAATTGCAGAACGTCAGATTTTTGCTGAAATTGTGACCGCGCGGCTTAGGGATTTTTTCAAAAAAAGTTGCTCAGACATAGAGGGCTAATTCTGTTTCCCATGATAAAAACCCATCTGTTTCCACCGAAAAAGCTTTCAGTCGATCGTTTACAACAGTTTGGCACCATTTCTGAGTGAATTGCAGAACGTCAGATTTTTGCTGAAATTGTGACCGCGCAGCTTAGGGATTTTTTCAAAAAAGGGTTTTCAGACATAGAGGGTTAATTCTGTTTCCCATGATAAAAACCCATCTGTTTCCACCGAAAAAGCTTTCAGTCGATTGTTTGCAACAGTTTTGCATCATTTCTGAGTGAATTGCAGAACGTCAGATTTTTGCTGAAATTGTGACCGCGCGGCTTAGGGATTTTTCAAAAAAAGTTGTTCAGAAGTCGAGGGCTAATTCTGTTTCCCATGATAAAAACGCATCTGTTTCTACCGAAAAAGCTTTCACTAGATCGTTTGCAAGAGTTTGGCACCATTTCTGAGTCAATTGCAGAACGTCAGATTTTTGCTGAAAATCTGGATGGATTTTTTCAAAAAAAGTTGCTCAGACGTCGAGGGCTAATTCTCTTTCCCATGATAAAAACGCATCTGTTTCCACCGAAAAAGCTTTCACTCGATCGTTTGCAACAGTTTGGCACCATTTCTGAGTGAATTGCAGAACGTCAGATTTTTGCTGAAATTGTGACCGCGCGGCTTAGGGATTTTTTCAAAAAAAGGTTTTCAGACATAGAGGGCTAATTCTGTTTCCCATGATAAAAACCCATCTGTTTCCACCGAAAAAGCTTTCAGTCGATCGTTTGCAACAGTTTGGCACCATTTCTGAGTGAATTGCAGAACGTCAGATTTTTGCTGAAATTGTGACCGCGCGGCTTAGGGATTTTTTCAAAAAAAGTTGTTCAGACGTTGAGGGCTAATTCTGTTTCCCATGATAAAAACCCATCTGTTTCCACTGAAAAAGCTTTCAGTCGATCGTTTACAACAGTTTGGCACCATTTCTGAGTGAATTGCAGAACGTCAGATTTTTGCTGAAATTGTGACCGCGCGGCTTAGGGATTTTTTCAAAAAAAGTTGCTCAGACGTCGAGGGCTAATTCTATTTCCCATGATAAAAACCCATCTGTTTTCACTAAAAAAGCTTTCAGTCCATCGTTTACAACAGTTTGGCACCATTTCTGAGTGAATTGCAGAACATCAGATTATTGCTGAAATTGTGACCGCGCGGCTTAGGGATTTTTTCAAAAAAAGGTGCTCAGACGTCGAGGGCTAATTCTGTTTCCCATGATAAAAACCCATCTGTTTCCACCGAAAAAGCTTTCAGTCGATTGTTTACAACAGTTTGGCACCATTTCTGAGTGAATTGCAGAACGTCAGATTTTTGCTGAAATTGTGACCGCGCGGCTTGGGGATTTTTTCAAAAAAGGGTTTTCAGACATAGAGGGCTAATTCTGTTTCCCATGATAAAAACCCATCTGTTTCCACCGAAAAAGCTTTCAGTCGATTGTTTGCAACAGTTTGGCACCATTTCTGAGTGAATTGCAGAACGTCAGATTTTTGCTGAAATTGTGACCGCGCGGCTTAGGGATTTTTTCAAAAAAAGCTGTTCAGACTTCGAGGGCTAATTCTGTTTCCCATGATAAAAACGCATCTGTTTACACCGAAAAAGCTTTCACTCGATCGTTTGCAACAGTTTGGCACCATTTCTGAATGAATTGCAGAACGTCAGATTTTTGCTGAAATTGTGACCGCGCGGCTTAGGGATTTTTTCAAAAAAAGTTGCTCAGACGTCGAGGGCTAATTCTGTTTCCCATGATAAAAACCCATCTGTTTCCACCGAAAAAGCTTTCAGTCGATTGTTTACAACAGTTTGGCACCATTTCTGAGTGATCTGCAGAACGTCAAATTTTTGCTGAAATTGTGACTGCGCGGCTTAGGGATTTTTTCAAAAAAGGGTTTTCAGACATAGAGGGTTAATTCTGTTTCCCATGATAAAAACCCATCTGTTTCCACCGAAAAAGCTTTCAGTCGATCGTTTACAACAGTTTGGCACCATTTCTGAGTGAATTGCAGAACGTCAGATTTTTGCTGAAATTGTGACCGCGCGGCTTAGGGATTTTTTCAAAAAAAGTTGTTCGGACGTCGAGGGCTAATTCTGTTTCCACCGAAAAAGCTTTCAGTCGATCGTTTACAACAGTTTGGCACCATTTCTGAGTGAATTGCAGAACGTCAGATTTTTGCTGAAATTGTGACCGCGGCTTAGGGATTTTTTCAAAAAAAGTTGTTCAGACGTCGAGGGCTAATTCTGTTTCCCATGATAAAAACGCATCTGTTTACACCGAAAAAGCTTTCACTCGATCGTTTGCAACAGTTTGGCACCATTTCTGAGTGAATTGCAGAACGTCAGATTTTTGCTGAAATTGTGACCGCGCGGCTTAGGGATTTTTTCAAAAAAAGCTGCTCAGACGTCGAGGGCTAATTCTATTTCCCATGATAAAAACCCATCTGTTTTCACCAAAAAAGCTTTCAGTCCATCGTTTACAACAGTTTGGCACCATTTCTGAGTGAATTGCAGAACATCAGATTTTTGCTGAAATTGTGACCGCGCGGCTTAGGGATTTTTTCAAAAAAAGGTGCTCAGACGTCGAGGGCTAATTCTGTTTCCTATGATAAAAACCCATCTGTTTCCACCGAAAAAGCTTTCAGTCGATTGTTTACAACAGTTTGGCACCATTTCTGAGTGAATTGCAGAACGTCAGATTTTTGCTGAAATTGTGACCGCGCGGCTTGGGGATTTTTTCAAAAAAAGGTTTTCAGACATAGAGGGCTAATTCTGTTTCCCATGATAAAAACCCATCTGTTTCCACCGAAAAAGCTTTCAGTCGATCGATTACAACAGTTTGGCACCATTTCTGAGTGAATTGCAGAACGTCAGATTTTTGCTGAAATTGTGACCGCGCGGCTTGGGGATTTTTTCAAAAAAGGGTTTTCAGTCATAGAGGGCTAATTCTGTTTCCCATGATAAAAACCCATCTGTTTCCACCGAAAAAGCTTTCAGTCGATCGTTTACAACAGTTTGGCACCATTTCTGAGTGAATTGCAGAACGTCAGATTTTTGCTGAAATTGTGACCGCGCGGCTTAGGGATTTTTTCAAAAAAAGTTGTTCAGACGTCGAGGGCTAATTCTGTTTCCCATGATAAAAACCCATCTGTTTCCTCCGAAAAAGCTTTCACTCGATCGTTTGCAACAGTTTGGCACCATTTCTGAGTGAATTGCAGAACGTCAGATTTTTGCTGAAATTGTGACCGCGCGGCTTAGGGATTTTTTGAAAAAAAGTTGCTCAGACATAGAGGGCTAATTCTGTTTCCCATGATAAAAACCCATCTGTTTCCACCGAAAAAGCCTTCAGTCGATTGTTTACAACAGTTTGGCACCATTTCTGAGTGAATTGCAGAACGTCAGATTTTTGCTGAAATTGTGACCGCGCGGCTTGGGGATTTTTTCAAAAAAGGGTTTTCAGTCATAGAGGGCTAATTCTGTTTCCCATGATAAAAACCCATCTGTTTCCACCGAAAAAGCTTTCAGTCGATCGTTTACAACAGTTTGGCACCATTTCTGAGTGAATTGCAGAACGTCAGATTTTTGCTGAAATTGTGACCGCGCGGCTTAGGGATTTTTTCAAAAAAAGGTGCTCAGACGTCGAGGGCTAATTCTGTTTCCCATGATAAAAACCCATCTGTTTCCACCGGAAAAGCTTTCAGTCGATCGTTTACAACAGTTTGGCACCATTTCTGAGTGAATTGCAGAACGTCAGATTTTTGCTGAAATTGTGACCGCGCGGCTTAGGGATTTTTTCAAAAAAAGTTGTTCAGACGTCGAGGGCTAATTCTGTTTCCCATGATAAAAACGCATCTGTTTCCACCGAAAAAGCTTTCACTCGATCGTTTGCAACAGTTTGGCACCATTTCTGAGTGAATTGCAGAACGTCAGATTTTTGCTGAAATTGTGACCGCGCAGCTTAGGGATTTTTTGAAAAAAAGTTGCTCAGACATAGAGGGCTAATTCTGTTTCCCATGATAAAAACCCATCTGTTTCCACCGAAAAAGCCTTCAGTCGATTGTTTACAACAGTTTGGCACCATTTCTGAGTGAATTGCAGAACGTCAGATTTTTGCTGAAATTGTGACCGCGCGGCTTAGGGATTTTTTCAAAAAAAGGTGCTCAGACGTCGAGGGCTAATTCTGTTTCCCATGATAAAAACCCATCTGTTTTCACCAAAAAAGCTTTCAGTCCATCGTTTACAACAGTTTGGCACCATTTCTGAGTGAATTGCAGAACATCAGATTTTTGCTGAAATTGTGACCGCGCGGCTTAGGGATTTTTTCAAAAAAAGGTGCTCAGACGTCGAGGGCTAATTCTGTTTCCCATGATAAAAACCCATCTGTTTCCACCGAAAAAGCTTTCAGTCGATTGTTTACAACAGTTTGGCACCATTTCTGAGTGAATTGCAGAACGTCAGATTTTTGCTGAAATTGTGACCGCGCGGCTTGGGGATTTTTTCAAAAAAGGGTTTTCAGACATAGAGGGCTAATTCTGTTTCCCATGATAAAAACCCATCTGTTTTGACCGAAAAAGCTTTCACTCGATCGTTTGCAACAGTTTGGCACCATTTCTGAGTGAATTGCAGAACGTCAGATTTTTGCTGAAATTGTGACCGCGCGGCTTAGGGATTTTTTCAAAAAAAGTTGTTCAGACGTCGAGGGCTAATTCTGTTTCCCATGATAAAAACGCATCTGTTTACACCGAAAAAGCGTTCACTCGATCGTTTGCAACAGTTTGGCACCATTTCTGAGTGAATTGCAGAACGTCAGATTTTTGCTGAAATTGTGACCATGCGGCTTAGGGATTTTTCAAAAAAAGTTGTTCAGACGTCGAGGGCTAATTCTGTTTCCCATGATAAAAACGCATCTGTTTCTATCGAAAAAGCTTTCACTCGATCGTTTGCAACAGTTTGGCACCATTTCTGAGTCAATTGCAGAACGTCAGATTTTGGCTGAAAATCTGGATGGATTTTTTCAAAAAAAGTTGCTCAGACGTCGAGGGCTAATTCTGTTTCCCATGATAAAAACCCATCTGTTTCCACCGAAAAAGCTTTCAGTCGATTGTTTACATCAGTTTGGCACCATTTCTGAGTGAATTGTAGAACGTCAGATTTTTGCTGAAATTGTGACCGCGCGGCTTAGGGATTTTTTCAAAAAAAGGTTTTCAGACATAGAGGGCTAATTCTGTTTCCCATGATAAAAACCCATCTGTTTCCACCGAAAAAGCTTTCAGTCGATCGTTTACAACAGTTTGGCACCATTTCTGAGTGAATTGCAGAACGTCAGATTTTTGCTGAAATTGTGACCGCGCGGCTTAGGGATTTTTTCAAAAAAAAGGTTTTCAGACATAGAGGGCTAATTCTGTTTCCCATGATAAAAACCCATCTGTTTCCACCGAAAAAGCTTTCACTCGATCGTTTGCAGCAGTTTGGCACCATTTCTGAGTGAATTGCAGAACGTCAGATTTTTGCTGAAATTGTGACCGCGCGGCTTAGGGATTTTTTCAAAAAAAAGGTGCTCAGACGTCGAGGGCTAATTCTGTTTCCCATATTAAAAACCCATCTGTTTCCACCGAAAAAGCTTTCAGTCGATTGTTTACAACAGTTTGGCACCATTTCTGAGTGAATTGCAGAACGTCAGATTTTTGCTGAAATTGTGACCGCGCGGCTTAGGGATTTTTTCAAAAAAGGGTTTTCAGACATAGAGGGTTAATTCTGTTTCCCATGATAAAAACCCATCTGTTTCGACCGAAAAAGCTTTCACTCGATCGTTTGCAACAGTTTGGCACCATTTCTGAGTGAATTGCAGAACGTCAGATTTTTGCTGAAATTGTGACCGCGCGGCTTAGGGATTTTTCAAAAAAAGTTGTTCAGACGTCGATGGCTAATTCTGTTTCCCATGATAAAAACGCATCTGTTTCTATCGAAAAAGCTTTCACTCGATCGTTTGCAACAGTTTGGCACCATTTCTGAGTCAATTGCAGAACGTCAGATTTTGGCTGAAAATCTGGATGGATTTTTTCAAAAAAAGTTGCTCAGACGTCGAGGGCTAATTCTGTTTCCCATGATAAAAACCCATCTGTTTCCACCGAAAAAGCTTTCAGTCGATTGTTTACATCAGTTTGGCACCATTTCTGAGTGAATTGCAGAACGTCAGATTTTTGCTGAAATTGTGACCGCGCGGCTTAGGGATTTTTTCAAAAAAAGGTTTTCAGACATAGAGGGCTAATTCTGTTTCCCATGATAAAAACCCATCTGTTTCCACCGAAAAAGCTTTCAGTCGATCGTTTACAACAGTTTGGCACCATTTCTGAGTGAATTGCAGAACGTCAGATTTTTGCTGAAATTGTGACCGCGCGGCTTAGGGATTTTTTCAAAAAAAGTTGTTCAGACGTCGAGGGCTAATTCTGTTTCCCATGATAAAAACGCATCTGTTTCCACCCAAAAAGCTTTCACTCGATCGTTTGCAACAGTTTGGCACCATTTCTGAGTGAATTGCACAACGTCAGATTTTTGCTGAAATTGTGACCGCGCAGCTTAGGGATTTTTTCAAAAAAAGTTGCTCAGACGTCGAGGGCTAATTCTATTTCCCATGATAAAAACCCATCTGTTTTCACCGAAAAAGCTTTCAGTCCATCGTTTGCAACAGTTTGGCACCATTTCTGAGTGAATTGCAGAACATCAGATTTTTGCTGAAATTGTGACCGCGCGGCTTAGGGATTTTTTCAAAAAAAGGTTTTCAGACATAGAGGGCTAATTCTGTTTCCCATGATAAAAACCCATCTGTTTCCACCGAAAAAGCTTTCAGTCGATCGTTTACAACAGTTTGGCACCATTTCTGAGTGAATTGCAGAACGTCAGATTTTTGCTGAAATTGTGACCGCGCGGCTTAGGGATTTTTTCAAAAACAGGTGTTCAGACGTCGAGGGCTAATTCTGTTTCCCATGATAAAAACGCATCTGTTTACACCGAAAAAGCTTTCACTCGATCGTTTGCAACAGTTTGGCACCATTTCTGAGTGAATTGCAGAACGTCAGATTTTTGCTGAAATTGTGACCGCGCGGCTTAGGGATTTTTTCAAAAAAAGTTGTTCAGACGTCGAGGGCTAATTCTGTTTCCCATGATAAAAACGCATCTGTTTACACCGAAAAAGCATTCACTCGATCGTTTGCAACAGTTTCGCACCATTTCTGAGTGAATTGCAGAACGTCAGATTTTTGCTGAAATTGTGACCGCGCGGCTTAGGGATTTTTTCAAAAAAAGGTTTTCAGACATAGAGGGCTAATTCTGTTTCCCATGATAAAAACCCATCTGTTTCCACCGAAAAAGCTTTCAGTCGATCGTTTACAACAGTTTGGCACCATTTCTGAGTGAATTGCAGAACGTCAGATTTTTGCTGAAATTGTTACCGCGCGGCTTGGGGATTTTTTCAAAAAAGGGTTTTCAGTCATAGAGGGCTAATTCTGTTTCCCATGATAAAAACCCATCTGTTTCCACCGAAAAAGCTTTCAGTCGATCGTTTACAACAGTTTGGCACCATTTCTGAGTGAATTGCAGAACGTCAGATTTTTGCTGAAATTGTGACCGCGCGGCTTAGGGATTTTTTCAAAAAAAGTTGTTCAGACGTCGAGGGCTAATTCTGTTTCCCATGATAAAAACGCATCTGTTTACACCGAAAAAGCTTTCACTCGATCGTTTGCAACAGTTTGGCACCATTTCTGAGTGAATTGCAGAACGTCAGATTTTTGCTGAAATTGTGACCGCGCGGCTTAGGGATTTTTTCAAAAAAAGTTGCTCAGACATAGAGGGCTAATTCTGTTTCCCATGATAAAAACCCATCTGTTTCCACCGAAAAAGACTTCAGTCGATTGTTTACAACAGTTTGGCACCATTTCTGAGTGAATTGCAGAACGTCAGATTTTTGCTGAAATTGTGACCGTGCGGCTTAGGGATTTTTTCAAAAAAAGTTGTTCAGACATCGAGGGCTAATTCTGTTTCCCATGATAAAAACCCATCTGTTTCCACCGAAAAAGCTTTCAGTCGATCGTTTACAACAGTTTGGCACCATTTCTGAGTGAATTGCAGAACGTCAGATTTTTGCTGAAATTGTGACCGCGCGGCTTAGGGATTTTTTCAAAAAAAAGGTTTTCAGACATAGAGGGCTAATTCTGTTTCCCATGATAAAAACGCATCTGTTTCCACCGAAAAAGCTTTCACTCGATCGTTTGCAACAGTTTGGCACCATTTCTGAGTGAATTGCAGAACGTCAGATTTTTGCTGAAATTGTGACCGCGCAGCTTAGGGATTTTTTGAAAAAAAGTTGCTCAGACATAGAGGGCTAATTCTGTTTCCCATGATAAAAACCCATCTGTTTCCACCGAAAAAGCCTTCAGTCGATTGTTTACAACAGTTTGGCACCATTTCTGAGTGAATTGCAGAACGTCAGATTTTTGCTGAAATTGTGACCGCGCGGCTTAGGGATTTTTTCAAAAAAAGGTGCTCAGACGTCGAGGGCTAATTCTGTTTCCCATGATAAAAACCCATCTGTTTTCACCAAAAAAGCTTTCAGTCCATCGTTTACAACAGTTTGGCACCATTTCTGAGTGAATTGCAGAACATCAGATTTTTGCTGAAATTGTGACCGCGCAGCTTAGGGATTTTTTCAAAAAAAGGTGCTCAGACGTCGAGGGCTAATTCTGTTTCCCATGATAAAAACCCATCTGTTTCCACCGAAAAAGCTTTCAGTCGATCGATTACAACAGTTTGGCACCATTTCTGAGTGAATTGCAGAACGTCAGATTTTTGCTGAAATTGTGACCGCGCGGCTTGGGGATTTTTTCAAAAAAGGGTTTTCAGTCATAGAGGGCTAATTCTGTTTCCCATGATAAAAACCCATCTGTTTCCACCGAAAAAGCTTTCAGTCGATCGTTTACAACAGTTTGGCACCATTTCTGAGTGAATTGCAGAACGTCAGATTTTTGCTGAAATTGTGACCGCGCGGCTTAGGGATTTTTTCAAAAAAAGTTGTTCAGACGTCGAGGGCTAATTCTGTTTCCCATGATAAAAACCCATCTGTTTCCTCCGAAAAAGCTTTCACTCGATCGTTTGCAACAGTTTGGCACCATTTCTGAGTGAATTGCAGAACGTCAGATTTTTGCTGAAATTGTGACCGCGCGGCTTAGGGATTTTTTGAAAAAAAGTTGCTCAGACATAGAGGGCTAATTCTGTTTCCCATGATAAAAACCCATCTGTTTCCACCGAAAAAGCCTTCAGTCGATTGTTTACAACAGTTTGGCACCATTTCTGAGTGAATTGCAGAACGTCAGATTTTTGCTGAAATTGTGACCGCGCGGCTTGGGGATTTTTTCAAAAAAGGGTTTTCAGTCATAGAGGGCTAATTCTGTTTCCCATGATAAAAACCCATCTGTTTCCACCGAAAAAGCTTTCAGTCGATCGTTTACAACAGTTTGGCACCATTTCTGAGTGAATTGCAGAACGTCAGATTTTTGCTGAAATTGTGACCGCGCGGCTTAGGGATTTTTTCAAAAAAAGGTGCTCAGACGTCGAGGGCTAATTCTGTTTCCCATGATAAAAACCCATCTGTTTCCACCGGAAAAGCTTTCAGTCGATCGTTTACAACAGTTTGGCACCATTTCTGAGTGAATTGCAGAACGTCAGATTTTTGCTGAAATTGTGACCGCGCGGCTTAGGGATTTTTTCAAAAAAAGTTGTTCAGACGTCGAGGGCTAATTCTGTTTCCCATGATAAAAACGCATCTGTTTCCACCGAAAAAGCTTTCACTCGATCGTTTGCAACAGTTTGGCACCATTTCTGAGTGAATTGCAGAACGTCAGATTTTTGCTGAAATTGTGACCGCGCAGCTTAGGGATTTTTTGAAAAAAAGTTGCTCAGACATAGAGGGCTAATTCTGTTTCCCATGATAAAAACCCATCTGTTTCCACCGAAAAAGCCTTCAGTCGATTGTTTACAACAGTTTGGCACCATTTCTGAGTGAATTGCAGAACGTCAGATTTTTGCTGAAATTGTGACCGCGCGGCTTAGGGATTTTTTCAAAAAAAGGTGCTCAGACGTCGAGGGCTAATTCTGTTTCCCATGATAAAAACCCATCTGTTTTCACCAAAAAAGCTTTCAGTCCATCGTTTACAACAGTTTGGCACCATTTCTGAGTGAATTGCAGAACATCAGATTTTTGCTGAAATTGTGACCGCGCGGCTTAGGGATTTTTTCAAAAAAAGGTGCTCAGACGTCGAGGGCTAATTCTGTTTCCCATGATAAAAACCCATCTGTTTCCACCGAAAAAGCTTTCAGTCGATTGTTTACAACAGTTTGGCACCATTTCTGAGTGAATTGCAGAACGTCAGATTTTTGCTGAAATTGTGACCGCGCGGCTTGGGGATTTTTTCAAAAAAGGGTTTTCAGACATAGAGGGCTAATTCTGTTTCCCATGATAAAAACCCATCTGTTTTGACCGAAAAAGCTTTCACTCGATCGTTTGCAACAGTTTGGCACCATTTCTGAGTGAATTGCAGAACGTCAGATTTTTGCTGAAATTGTGACCGCGCGGCTTAGGGATTTTTTCAAAAAAAGTTGTTCAGACGTCGAGGGCTAATTCTGTTTCCCATGATAAAAACGCATCTGTTTACACCGAAAAAGCGTTCACTCGATCGTTTGCAACAGTTTGGCACCATTTCTGAGTGAATTGCAGAACGTCAGATTTTTGCTGAAATTGTGACCATGCGGCTTAGGGATTTTTCAAAAAAAGTTGTTCAGACGTCGAGGGCTAATTCTGTTTCCCATGATAAAAACGCATCTGTTTCTATCGAAAAAGCTTTCACTCGATCGTTTGCAACAGTTTGGCACCATTTCTGAGTCAATTGCAGAACGTCAGATTTTGGCTGAAAATCTGGATGGATTTTTTCAAAAAAAGTTGCTCAGACGTCGAGGGCTAATTCTGTTTCCCATGATAAAAACCCATCTGTTTCCACCGAAAAAGCTTTCAGTCGATTGTTTACATCAGTTTGGCACCATTTCTGAGTGAATTGTAGAACGTCAGATTTTTGCTGAAATTGTGACCGCGCGGCTTAGGGATTTTTTCAAAAAAAGGTTTTCAGACATAGAGGGCTAATTCTGTTTCCCATGATAAAAACCCATCTGTTTCCACCGAAAAAGCTTTCAGTCGATCGTTTACAACAGTTTGGCACCATTTCTGAGTGAATTGCAGAACGTCAGATTTTTGCTGAAATTGTGACCGCGCGGCTTAGGGATTTTTTCAAAAAAAAGGTTTTCAGACATAGAGGGCTAATTCTGTTTCCCATGATAAAAACCCATCTGTTTCCACCGAAAAAGCTTTCACTCGATCGTTTGCAGCAGTTTGGCACCATTTCTGAGTGAATTGCAGAACGTCAGATTTTTGCTGAAATTGTGACCGCGCGGCTTAGGGATTTTTTCAAAAAAAAGGTGCTCAGACGTCGAGGGCTAATTCTGTTTCCCATATTAAAAACCCATCTGTTTCCACCGAAAAAGCTTTCAGTCGATTGTTTACAACAGTTTGGCACCATTTCTGAGTGAATTGCAGAACGTCAGATTTTTGCTGAAATTGTGACCGCGCGGCTTAGGGATTTTTTCAAAAAAGGGTTTTCAGACATAGAGGGTTAATTCTGTTTCCCATGATAAAAACCCATCTGTTTCGACCGAAAAAGCTTTCACTCGATCGTTTGCAACAGTTTGGCACCATTTCTGAGTGAATTGCAGAACGTCAGATTTTTGCTGAAATTGTGACCGCGCGGCTTAGGGATTTTTCAAAAAAAGTTGTTCAGACGTCGATGGCTAATTCTGTTTCCCATGATAAAAACGCATCTGTTTCTATCGAAAAAGCTTTCACTCGATCGTTTGCAACAGTTTGGCACCATTTCTGAGTCAATTGCAGAACGTCAGATTTTGGCTGAAAATCTGGATGGATTTTTTCAAAAAAAGTTGCTCAGACGTCGAGGGCTAATTCTGTTTCCCATGATAAAAACCCATCTGTTTCCACCGAAAAAGCTTTCAGTCGATTGTTTACATCAGTTTGGCACCATTTCTGAGTGAATTGCAGAACGTCAGATTTTTGCTGAAATTGTGACCGCGCGGCTTAGGGATTTTTTCAAAAAAAGGTTTTCAGACATAGAGGGCTAATTCTGTTTCCCATGATAAAAACCCATCTGTTTCCACCGAAAAAGCTTTCAGTCGATCGTTTACAACAGTTTGGCACCATTTCTGAGTGAATTGCAGAACGTCAGATTTTTGCTGAAATTGTGACCGCGCGGCTTAGGGATTTTTTCAAAAAAAGTTGTTCAGACGTCGAGGGCTAATTCTGTTTCCCATGATAAAAACGCATCTGTTTCCACCCAAAAAGCTTTCACTCGATCGTTTGCAACAGTTTGGCACCATTTCTGAGTGAATTGCACAACGTCAGATTTTTGCTGAAATTGTGACCGCGCAGCTTAGGGATTTTTTCAAAAAAAGTTGCTCAGACGTCGAGGGCTAATTCTATTTCCCATGATAAAAACCCATCTGTTTTCACCGAAAAAGCTTTCAGTCCATCGTTTGCAACAGTTTGGCACCATTTCTGAGTGAATTGCAGAACATCAGATTTTTGCTGAAATTGTGACCGCGCGGCTTAGGGATTTTTTCAAAAAAAGGTTTTCAGACATAGAGGGCTAATTCTGTTTCCCATGATAAAAACCCATCTGTTTCCACCGAAAAAGCTTTCAGTCGATCGTTTACAACAGTTTGGCACCATTTCTGAGTGAATTGCAGAACGTCAGATTTTTGCTGAAATTGTGACCGCGCGGCTTAGGGATTTTTTCAAAAACAGGTGTTCAGACGTCGAGGGCTAATTCTGTTTCCCATGATAAAAACGCATCTGTTTACACCGAAAAAGCTTTCACTCGATCGTTTGCAACAGTTTGGCACCATTTCTGAGTGAATTGCAGAACGTCAGATTTTTGCTGAAATTGTGACCGCGCGGCTTAGGGATTTTTTCAAAAAAAGTTGTTCAGACGTCGAGGGCTAATTCTGTTTCCCATGATAAAAACGCATCTGTTTACACCGAAAAAGCATTCACTCGATCGTTTGCAACAGTTTCGCACCATTTCTGAGTGAATTGCAGAACGTCAGATTTTTGCTGAAATTGTGACCGCGCGGCTTAGGGATTTTTTCAAAAAAAGGTTTTCAGACATAGAGGGCTAATTCTGTTTCCCATGATAAAAACCCATCTGTTTCCACCGAAAAAGCTTTCAGTCGATCGTTTACAACAGTTTGGCACCATTTCTGAGTGAATTGCAGAACGTCAGATTTTTGCTGAAATTGTTACCGCGCGGCTTGGGGATTTTTTCAAAAAAGGGTTTTCAGTCATAGAGGGCTAATTCTGTTTCCCATGATAAAAACCCATCTGTTTCCACCGAAAAAGCTTTCAGTCGATCGTTTACAACAGTTTGGCACCATTTCTGAGTGAATTGCAGAACGTCAGATTTTTGCTGAAATTGTGACCGCGCGGCTTAGGGATTTTTTCAAAAAAAGTTGTTCAGACGTCGAGGGCTAATTCTGTTTCCCATGATAAAAACGCATCTGTTTACACCGAAAAAGCTTTCACTCGATCGTTTGCAACAGTTTGGCACCATTTCTGAGTGAATTGCAGAACGTCAGATTTTTGCTGAAATTGTGACCGCGCGGCTTAGGGATTTTTTCAAAAAAAGTTGCTCAGACATAGAGGGCTAATTCTGTTTCCCATGATAAAAACCCATCTGTTTCCACCGAAAAAGCCTTCAGTCGATTGTTTACAACAGTTTGGCACCATTTCTGAGTGAATTGCAGAACGTCAGATTTTTGCTGAAATTGTGACCGTGCGGCTTAGGGATTTTTTCAAAAAAAGTTGTTCAGACATCGAGGGCTAATTCTGTTTCCCATGATAAAAACCCATCTGTTTCCACCGAAAAAGCTTTCAGTCGATCGTTTACAACAGTTTGGCACCATTTCTGAGTGAATTGCAGAACGTCAGATTTTTGCTGAAATTGTGACCGCGCGGCTTAGGGATTTTTTCAAAAAAAAGGTTTTCAGACATAGAGGGCTAATTCTGTTTCCCATGATAAAAACGCATCTGTTTCCACCGAAAAAGCTTTCACTCGATCGTTTGCAACAGTTTGGCACCATTTCTGAGTGAATTGCAGAACGTCAGATTTTTGCTGAAATTGTGACCGCGCAGCTTAGGGATTTTTTGAAAAAAAGTTGCTCAGACATAGAGGGCTAATTCTGTTTCCCATGATAAAAACCCATCTGTTTCCACCGAAAAAGCCTTCAGTCGATTGTTTACAACAGTTTGGCACCATTTCTGAGTGAATTGCAGAACGTCAGATTTTTGCTGAAATTGTGACCGCGCGGCTTAGGGATTTTTTCAAAAAAAGGTGCTCAGACGTCGAGGGCTAATTCTGTTTCCCATGATAAAAACCCATCTGTTTTCACCAAAAAAGCTTTCAGTCCATCGTTTACAACAGTTTGGCACCATTTCTGAGTGAATTGCAGAACATCAGATTTTTGCTGAAATTGTGACCGCGCGGCTTAGGGATTTTTTCAAAAAAAGGTGCTCAGACGTCGAGGGCTAATTCTGTTTCCCATGATAAAAACCCATCTGTTTCCACCGAAAAAGCTTTCAGTCGATTGTTTACAACAGTTTGGCACCATTTCTGAGTGAATTGCAGAACGTCAGATTTTTGCTGAAATTGTGACCGCGCGGCTTGGGGATTTTTTCAAAAAAGGGTTTTCAGACATAGAGGGCTAATTCTGTTTCCCATGATAAAAACCCATCTGTTTTGACCGAAAAAGCTTTCACTCGATCGTTTGCAACAGTTTGGCACCATTTCTGAGTGAATTGCAGAACGTCAGATTTTTGCTGAAATTGTGACCGCGCGGCTTAGGGATTTTTTCAAAAAAAGTTGTTCAGACGTCGAGGGCTAATTCTGTTTCCCATGATAAAAACGCATCTGTTTACACCGAAAAAGCGTTCACTCGATCGTTTGCAACAGTTTGGCACCATTTCTGAGTGAATTGCAGAACGTCAGATTTTTGCTGAAATTGTGACCATGCGGCTTAGGGATTTTTCAAAAAAAGTTGTTCAGACGTCGAGGGCTAATTCTGTTTCCCATGATAAAAACGCATCTGTTTCTATCGAAAAAGCTTTCACTCGATCGTTTGCAACAGTTTGGCACCATTTCTGAGTCAATTGCAGAACGTCAGATTTTGGCTGAAAATCTGGATGGATTTTTTCAAAAAAAGTTGCTCAGACGTCGAGGGCTAATTCTGTTTCCCATGATAAAAACCCATCTGTTTCCACCGAAAAAGCTTTCAGTCGATTGTTTACATCAGTTTGGCACCATTTCTGAGTGAATTGTAGAACGTCAGATTTTTGCTGAAATTGTGACCGCGCGGCTTAGGGATTTTTTCAAAAAAAGGTTTTCAGACATAGAGGGCTAATTCTGTTTCCCATGATAAAAACCCATCTGTTTTCACCAAAAAAGCTTTCAGTCCATCGTTTACAACAGTTTGGCACCATTTCTGAGTGAATTGCAGAACATCAGATTTTTGCTGAAATTGTGACCGCGCGGCTTAGGGATTTTTTCAAAAAAAGGTGCTCAGACGTCGAGGGCTAATTCTGTTTCCCATGATAAAAACCCATCTGTTTCCACCGAAAAAGCTTTCAGTCGATTGTTTACAACAGTTTGGCACCATTTCTGAGTGAATTGCAGAACGTCAGATTTTTGCTGAAATTGTGACCGCGCGGCTTGGGGATTTTTTCAAAAAAGGGTTTTCAGACATAGAGGGCTAATTCTGTTTCCCATGATAAAAACCCATCTGTTTTGACCGAAAAAGCTTTCACTCGATCGTTTGCAACAGTTTGGCACCATTTCTGAGTGAATTGCAGAACGTCAGATTTTTGCTGAAATTGTGACCGCGCGGCTTAGGGATTTTTTCAAAAAAAGTTGTTCAGACGTCGAGGGCTAATTCTGTTTCCCATGATAAAAACGCATCTGTTTACACCGAAAAAGCGTTCACTCGATCGTTTGCAACAGTTTGGCACCATTTCTGAGTGAATTGCAGAACGTCAGATTTTTGCTGAAATTGTGACCATGCGGCTTAGGGATTTTTCAAAAAAAGTTGTTCAGACGTCGAGGGCTAATTCTGTTTCCCATGATAAAAACGCATCTGTTTCTATCGAAAAAGCTTTCACTCGATCGTTTGCAACAGTTTGGCACCATTTCTGAGTCAATTGCAGAACGTCAGATTTTGGCTGAAAATCTGGATGGATTTTTTCAAAAAAAGTTGCTCAGACGTCGAGGGCTAATTCTGTTTCCCATGATAAAAACCCATCTGTTTCCACCGAAAAAGCTTTCAGTCGATTGTTTACATCAGTTTGGCACCATTTCTGAGTGAATTGTAGAACGTCAGATTTTTGCTGAAATTGTGACCGCGCGGCTTAGGGATTTTTTCAAAAAAAGGTTTTCAGACATAGAGGGCTAATTCTGTTTCCCATGATAAAAACCCATCTGTTTCCACCGAAAAAGCTTTCAGTCGATCGTTTACAACAGTTTGGCACCATTTCTGAGTGAATTGCAGAACGTCAGATTTTTGCTGAAATTGTGACCGCGCGGCTTAGGGATTTTTTCAAAAAAAAGGTTTTCAGACATAGAGGGCTAATTCTGTTTCCCATGATAAAAACCCATCTGTTTCCACCGAAAAAGCTTTCACTCGATCGTTTGCAGCAGTTTGGCACCATTTCTGAGTGAATTGCAGAACGTCAGATTTTTGCTGAAATTGTGACCGCGCGGCTTAGGGATTTTTTCAAAAAAAAGGTGCTCAGACGTCGAGGGCTAATTCTGTTTCCCATATTAAAAACCCATCTGTTTCCACCGAAAAAGCTTTCAGTCGATTGTTTACAACAGTTTGGCACCATTTCTGAGTGAATTGCAGAACGTCAGATTTTTGCTGAAATTGTGACCGCGCGGCTTAGGGATTTTTTCAAAAAAGGGTTTTCAGACATAGAGGGTTAATTCTGTTTCCCATGATAAAAACCCATCTGTTTCGACCGAAAAAGCTTTCACTCGATCGTTTGCAACAGTTTGGCACCATTTCTGAGTGAATTGCAGAACGTCAGATTTTTGCTGAAATTGTGACCGCGCGGCTTAGGGATTTTTCAAAAAAAGTTGTTCAGACGTCGATGGCTAATTCTGTTTCCCATGATAAAAACGCATCTGTTTCTATCGAAAAAGCTTTCACTCGATCGTTTGCAACAGTTTGGCACCATTTCTGAGTCAATTGCAGAACGTCAGATTTTGGCTGAAAATCTGGATGGATTTTTTCAAAAAAAGTTGCTCAGACGTCGAGGGCTAATTCTGTTTCCCATGATAAAAACCCATCTGTTTCCACCGAAAAAGCTTTCAGTCGATTGTTTACATCAGTTTGGCACCATTTCTGAGTGAATTGCAGAACGTCAGATTTTTGCTGAAATTGTGACCGCGCGGCTTAGGGATTTTTTCAAAAAAAGGTTTTCAGACATAGAGGGCTAATTCTGTTTCCCATGATAAAAACCCATCTGTTTCCACCGAAAAAGCTTTCAGTCGATCGTTTACAACAGTTTGGCACCATTTCTGAGTGAATTGCAGAACGTCAGATTTTTGCTGAAATTGTGACCGCGCGGCTTAGGGATTTTTTCAAAAAAAGTTGTTCAGACGTCGAGGGCTAATTCTGTTTCCCATGATAAAAACGCATCTGTTTCCACCCAAAAAGCTTTCACTCGATCGTTTGCAACAGTTTGGCACCATTTCTGAGTGAATTGCACAACGTCAGATTTTTGCTGAAATTGTGACCGCGCAGCTTAGGGATTTTTTCAAAAAAAGTTGCTCAGACGTCGAGGGCTAATTCTATTTCCCATGATAAAAACCCATCTGTTTTCACCGAAAAAGCTTTCAGTCCATCGTTTGCAACAGTTTGGCACCATTTCTGAGTGAATTGCAGAACATCAGATTTTTGCTGAAATTGTGACCGCGCGGCTTAGGGATTTTTTCAAAAAAAGGTTTTCAGACATAGAGGGCTAATTCTGTTTCCCATGATAAAAACCCATCTGTTTCCACCGAAAAAGCTTTCAGTCGATCGTTTACAACAGTTTGGCACCATTTCTGAGTGAATTGCAGAACGTCAGATTTTTGCTGAAATTGTGACCGCGCGGCTTAGGGATTTTTTCAAAAACAGGTGTTCAGACGTCGAGGGCTAATTCTGTTTCCCATGATAAAAACGCATCTGTTTACACCGAAAAAGCTTTCACTCGATCGTTTGCAACAGTTTGGCACCATTTCTGAGTGAATTGCAGAACGTCAGATTTTTGCTGAAATTGTGACCGCGCGGCTTAGGGATTTTTTCAAAAAAAGTTGTTCAGACGTCGAGGGCTAATTCTGTTTCCCATGATAAAAACGCATCTGTTTACACCGAAAAAGCATTCACTCGATCGTTTGCAACAGTTTCGCACCATTTCTGAGTGAATTGCAGAACGTCAGATTTTTGCTGAAATTGTGACCGCGCGGCTTAGGGATTTTTTCAAAAAAAGGTTTTCAGACATAGAGGGCTAATTCTGTTTCCCATGATAAAAACCCATCTGTTTCCACCGAAAAAGCTTTCAGTCGATCGTTTACAACAGTTTGGCACCATTTCTGAGTGAATTGCAGAACGTCAGATTTTTGCTGAAATTGTTACCGCGCGGCTTGGGGATTTTTTCAAAAAAGGGTTTTCAGTCATAGAGGGCTAATTCTGTTTCCCATGATAAAAACCCATCTGTTTCCACCGAAAAAGCTTTCAGTCGATCGTTTACAACAGTTTGGCACCATTTCTGAGTGAATTGCAGAACGTCAGATTTTTGCTGAAATTGTGACCGCGCGGCTTAGGGATTTTTTCAAAAAAAGTTGTTCAGACGTCGAGGGCTAATTCTGTTTCCCATGATAAAAACGCATCTGTTTACACCGAAAAAGCTTTCACTCGATCGTTTGCAACAGTTTGGCACCATTTCTGAGTGAATTGCAGAACGTCAGATTTTTGCTGAAATTGTGACCGCGCGGCTTAGGGATTTTTTCAAAAAAAGTTGCTCAGACATAGAGGGCTAATTCTGTTTCCCATGATAAAAACCCATCTGTTTCCACCGAAAAAGCCTTCAGTCGATTGTTTACAACAGTTTGGCACCATTTCTGAGTGAATTGCAGAACGTCAGATTTTTGCTGAAATTGTGACCGTGCGGCTTAGGGATTTTTTCAAAAAAAGTTGTTCAGACATCGAGGGCTAATTCTGTTTCCCATGATAAAAACCCATCTGTTTCCACCGAAAAAGCTTTCAGTCGATCGTTTACAACAGTTTGGCACCATTTCTGAGTGAATTGCAGAACGTCAGATTTTTGCTGAAATTGTGACCGCGCGGCTTAGGGATTTTTTCAAAAAAAAGGTTTTCAGACATAGAGGGCTAATTCTGTTTCCCATGATAAAAACCCATCTGTTTCCACCGAAAAAGCTTTCACTCAATCGTTTGCAACAGTTTGGCACCATTTCTGAGTGAATTGCAGAACGTCAGATTTTTGCTGAAATTGTGACCGCGCGGCTTAGGGATTTTTTCAAAAAAAGGTGCTCAGACGTCGAGGGCTAATTCTGTTTCCCATGATAAAAACCCATCTGTTTCCACCGAAAAAGCTTTCAGTCGATTGTTTACATCAGTTTGGCACCATTTCTGAGTGAATTGTAGAACGTCAGATTTTTGCTGAAATTGTGACCGCGCGGCTTAGGGATTTTTTCAAAAAAAGGTTTTCAGACATAGAGGGCTAATTCTGTTTCCCATGATAAAAACCCATCTGTTTCCACTGAAAAAGCTTTCAGTCGATCGTTTACAACAGTTTGGCACCATTTCTGAGTGAATTGCAAAACGTCAGATTTTTGCTGAAATTGTGACCGCGCGGCTTAGGGATTTTTTCAAAAAAAGTTGTTCAGACGTCGAGGGCTAATTCTGTTTCCCATGATAAAAACGCATCTGTTTCCACCCAAAAAGCTTTCACTCGATCGTTTGCAACAGTTTGGCACCATTTCTGAGTGAATTGCAGAACGTCAGATTGTTGCTGAAATTGTGACCGCGCAGCTTAGGGATTTTTTCAAAAAAAGTTGCTCAGACGTCGAGGGCTAATTCTATTTCCCATGATAAAAACCCATCTGTTTTCACCGAAAAAGCTTTCAGTCCATCGTTTGCAACAGTTTGGCACCATTTCTGAGTGAATTGCAGAACATCAGATTTTTGCTGAAATTGTGACCGCGCGGCTTAGGGATTTTTTCAAAAAAAGGTTTTCAGACATAGAGGGCTAATTCTGTTTCCCATGATAAAAACCCATCTGTTTCCACCGAAAAAGCTTTCAGTCGATCGTTTACAACAGTTTGGCACCATTTCTGAGTGAATTGCAGAACGTCAGATTTTTGCTGAAATTGTGACCGTGCGGCTTAGGGATTTTTTCAAAAAAAGGTGTTCAGACGTCGAGGGCTAATTCTGTTTCCCATGATAAAAACGCATCTGTTTACACCGAAAAAGCTTTCACTCGATCGTTTGCAACAGTTTGGCACCATTTCTGAGTGAATTGCAGAACGTCAGATTTTTGCTGAAATTGTGACCGCGCGGCTTAGGGATTTTTTCAAAAAAAAGTTGGTCAGACGTCGAGGGCTAATTCTGTTTCCCATGATAAAAACGCATCTGTTTACACCGAAAAAGCGTTCACTCGATCGTTTGCAACAGTTTGGCACCATTTCTGAGTGAATTGCAGAACGTCAGATTTTTGCTGAAATTGTGACCGCGCGGCTTAGGGATTTTTTCAAAAAAAGGTTTTCAGACATAGAGGGCTAATTCTGTTTCCCATGATAAAAACCCATCTGTTTCCACCGAAAAAGCTTTCAGTCGATCGTTTACAACAGTTTGGCACCATTTCTGAGTGAATTGCAGAACGTCAGATTTTTGCTGAAATTGTTACCGCGCGGCTTGGGGATTTTTTCAAAAAAGGGTTTTCAGTCATAGAGGGCTAATTCTGTTTCCCATGATAAAAACCCATCTGTTTCCACCGAAAAAGCTTTCAGTCGATCGTTTACAACAGTTTGGCACCATTTCTGAGTGAATTGCAGAACGTCAGATTTTTGCTGAAATTGTGACCGCGCGGCTTAGGGATTTTTTCAAAAAAAAGTTGTTCAGACGTCGAGGGCTAATTCTGTTTCCCATGATAAAAACTCATCTGTTTACACCGAAAAAAGCCTTCAGTCGATTGTTTACAACAGTTTGGCACCATTTCTGAGTGAATTGCAGAACGTCAGATTTTTGCTGAAATTGTGACCGTGCGGCTTAGGGATTTTTTCAAAAAAAGTTGTTCAGGCATCGAGGGCTAATTCTGTTTCCCATGATAAAAACCCATCTGTTTCCACCGAAAAAGCTTTCAGTCGATCGTTTACAACAGTTTGGCACCATTTCTGAGTGAATTGCAGAACGTCAGATTTTTGCTGAAATTGTGACCGCGCGGCTTAGGGATTTTTTCAAAAAAAAGGTTTTCAGACATAGAGGGCTAATTCTGTTTCCCATGATAAAAACCCATCTGTTTCCACCGAAAAAGCTTTCAGTCGATTGTTTACAACAGTTTGGCACCATTTCTGAGTGAATTGCAGAACGTCAGATTTTTGCTGATATTGTGACCGCGCGGCTTAGGGATTTTTTCAAAAAAAGTTGTTCAGACGTCGAGGGCTAATTCTGTTTCCCATGATAAAAACGCATCTGTTTCCACCGAAAAAGCTTTCACTCGATCGTTTGCAACAGTTTGGCACCATTTCTGAGTGAATTGCAGAACGTCAGATTTTTGCTGAAATTGTGACCGCGCGGCTTAGGGATTTTTTCAAAAAAAGTTGCTCAGACATAGAGGGCTAATTCTGTTTCCCATGATAAAAACCCATCTGTTTCCACCGAAAAAGCCTTCAGTCGATTGTTTACAACAGTTTGGCACCATTTCTGAGTGAATTGCAGAACGTCAGATTTTTGCTGAAATTGTGACCGCGCGGCTTAGGGATTTTTTCAAAAAAAGTTGTTCAGACATCGAGGGCTAATTCTGTTTCCCATGATAAAAACCCATCTGTTTCCACCGAAAAAGCTTTCAGTCGATCGTTTACAACAGTTTGGCACCATTTCTGAGTGAATTGCAGAACGTCAGATTTTTGCTGAAATTGTGACCGCGCGGCTTAGGGATTTTTTCCAAAAAACGGTTTTCAGACATAGAGGGCTAATTCTGTTTCCCATGATAAAAACCCATCTGTTTCCACCGAAAAAGCTTTCACTCGATCGTTTGCAACAGTTTGGCACCATTTCTGAGTGAATTGCAGAACGTCAGATTTTTGCTGAAATTGTGACCGCGCGGCTTAGGGATTTTTTCAAAAAAAGGTGCTCAGACGTCGAGGGCTAATTCTGTTTCCCATGATAAAAACCCATCTGTTTCCACCGAAAAAGCTTTCAGTCGATCGTTTACAACAGTTTGGCACCATTTCTGAGTGAATTGCAGAACGTCAGATTTTTGCTGAAATTGTGACCGCGCGGGTTAGGGATTTTTTCAAAAAAAGTTGTTCAGACGTCGAGGGCTAATTCTGTTTCCCATGATAAAAACGCATCTGTTTCCACCGAAAAAGCTTTCACTCGATCGTTTGCAACAGTTTGGCACCATTTCTGAGTCAATTGCAGAACGTCAGATTTTTGCTGAAATTGTGACCGCGCGGCTTAGGGATTTTTTCAAAAAAAGGTTTTCAGACATAGAGGGCTAATTCTGTTTCCCATGATAAAAACCCATCTGTTTCCACCGAAAAAGCTTTCAGTCGATCGTTTACAACAGTTTGGCACCATTTCTGAGTGAATTGCAGAACGTCAGATTTTTGCTGAAATTGTGACCGCGCGGCTTAGGGATTTTTTCAAAAAAAGTTGCTCAGACGTCGAGGGCTAATTCTATTTCCCATGATAAAAACCCATCTGTTTTCACCAAAAAAGCTTTCAGTCCATCGTTTACAACAGTTTGGCACCATTTCTGAGTGAATTGCAGAACATCAGATTTTTGCTGAAATTGTGACCGCGCGGCTTAGGGATTTTTTCAAAAAAAGGTGCTCAGACGTCGAGGGCTAATTCTGTTTCCCATGATAAAAACCCATCTGTTTCCACCGAAAAAGCTTTCAGTCGATTGTTTACAACAGTTTGGCACCATTTCTGAGTGAATTGCAGAACGTCAGATTTTTGCTGAAATTGTGACCGCGCGGCTTAGGGATTTTTTCAAAAAAAGGTTTTCAGACATAGAGGGCTAATTCTGTTTCCCATGATAAAAACCCATCTGTTTCCACCGAAAAAGCTTTCAGTCGATCGTTTACAACAGTTTGGCACCATTTCTGAGTGAATTGCAGAACGTCAGATTTTTGCTGAAATTGTGACCGCGCGGCTTGGGGATTTTTTCAAAAAAGGGTTTTCAGTCATAGAGGGCTAATTCTGTTTCACATGATAAAAACCCATCTGTTTACACCGAAAAAGCTTTCACTCGATCGTTTGCAACAGTTTGGCACCATTTCTGAGTGAATTGCAGAACGTCAGATTTTTGCTGAAATTGTGACCGCGCGGCTTAGGGATTTTTTCGAAAAAAGTTGCTCAGACGTTGAGGGCTAATTCTATTTCCCATGATAAAAACCCATCTGTTTCCACCGAAAAAGCTTTCAGTCGATTGTTTACAACAGTTTGGCACCATTTCTGAGTGAATTGCAGAACGTCAGATTTTTGCTGAAATTGTGACCGCGCGGCTTGGGGATTTTTTCAAAAAAGGGTTTTCAGACATAGAGGGCTAATTCTGTTTCCCATGATAAAAACCCATCTGTTTCCACTGAAAAAGCTTTCAGTCGATCGTTTGCAACAGTTTGGCACCATTTCTGAGTGAATTGCAGAACGTCAGATTTTTGCTGAAATAGTGACCGCGCGGCTTAGGGATTTTTTCAAAAAAAGTTGCTCAGACGTCGAGGGCTAATTCTGTTTCCCATGATAAAAACGCATCTATTTCCACCGAAAAAGCTTTCACTCGATCGTTTGCAACAGTTTGGCACCATTTCTGAGTGAATTGCAGAACGTCAGATTTTTGCTGAAATTGTGACCGCGCGGCTTAGGGATTTTTTCAAAAAAAGGTGCTCAGACATAGAGGGCTAATTCTGTTTCCCATGATAAAAACCCATCTGTTTCCACCGAAAAAGCTTTCAGTCGATTGTTTACAACAGTTTGGCACCATTTCTGAGTGAATTGCAGAACGTCAGATTTTTGCTGAAATTGTGACCGCGCGGCTTAGGGATTTTTTCAAAAAAAGGTTTTCAGACATAGAGGGCTAATTCTGTTTCCCATGATAAAAACCCATCTGTTTCCACCGAAAAAGCTTTCAGTCGATCGTTTACAACAGTTTGGCACCATTTCTGAGTGAATTGCAGAACGTCAGATTTTTGCTGAAATTGTGACCGCGTGGCTTAGGGATTTTTTCAAAAAAAGTTGTTCAGACGTCGAGGGCTAATTCTGTTTCCCATGATAAAAACGCATCTATTTCCACCGAAAAAGCTTTCAGTCGATCGTTTGCAACAGTTTGGCACCATTTCTGAGTGAATTGCAGAACGTCAGATTTTTGCTGAAATAGTGACCGCGCGGCTTAGGGATTTTTTCAAAAAAAGTTGCTCAGACGTCGAGGGCTAATTCTGTTTCCCATGATAAAAACGCATCTATTTCCACCGAAAAAGCTTTCACTCGATCGTTTGCAACAGTTTGGCACCATTTCTGAGTGAATTGCAGAACGTCAGATTTTTGCTGAAATTGTGACCGCGCGGCTTAGGGATTTTTTCAAAAAAAGTTGCTCAGACATAGAGGGCTAATTCTGTTTCCCATGATAAAAACCCATCTGTTTCCACCGAAAAAGCTTTCAGTCGATTGTTTACAACAGTTTGGCACCATTTCTGAGTGAATTGCAGAACGTCAGATTTTTGCTGAAATTGTGACCGCGCGGCTTAGGGATTTTTTCAAAAAAAGGTTTTCAGACATAGAGGGCTAATTCTGTTTCCCATGATAAAAACCCATCTGTTTCCACCGAAAAAGCTTTCAGTCGATCGTTTACAACAGTTTGGCACCATTTCTGAGTGAATTTCAGAACGTCAGATTTTTGCTGAAATTGTGACCGCGTGGCTTAGGGATTTTTTCAAAAAAAGTTGTTCAGACGTCGAGGGCTAATTCTGTTTCCCATGATAAAAACGCATCTGTTTCCACCGAAAAAGCTTTCACTCGATCGTTTGCAACAGTTTGGAACCATTTCTGAGTGAATTGCAGAACGTCAGATTTTTGCTGAAATTGTGACCGCGCGGCTTGGGGATTTTTTCAAAAAAGGGTTTTCAGTCATAGAGGGCTAATTCTGTTTCCCATGATAAAAACCCATCTGTTTCCACCGAAAAAGCTTTCAGTCGATCGTTTACAACAGTTTGGCACCATTTCTGAGTGAATTGCAGAACGTCAGATTTTTGCTGAATTTGTGACCGCGCGGCTTAGGGATTTTTTCAAAAAAAGTTGTTCAGACGTCGAGGGCTAATTCTGTTTCCCATGATAAAAACGCATCTGTTTACACCGAAAAAGCTTTCACTCGATCGTTTGCAACAGTTTGGCACCATTTCTGAGTGAATTGCAGAACGTCAGATTTTTGCTGAAATTGTGACCGCGCGGCTTAGGGTTTTTTTCAAAAAAAGTTGCTCAGACGTCGAGGGCTAATTCTATTTCCCATGATAAAAACCCATCTGTTTTCACCAAAAAAGCTTTCAGTCCATCGTTTACAACAGTTTGGAACCATTTCTGAGTGAATTGCAGAACATCAGATTTTTGCTGAAATTGTGACCGCGCGGCTTAGGGATTTTTTCAAAAAAAGGTTTTCAGACATAGAGGGCTAATTCTGTTTCCCATGATAAAAACCCATCTGTTTCCACCGAAAAAGCTTTCAGTCGATCGTTTACAACAGTTTGGAACCATTTCTGAGTGAATTGCAGAACGTCAGATTTTTGCTGAAATTGTGACCGCGCGGCTTGGGGATTTTTTCAAAAAAGGGTTTTCAGTCATAGAGGGCTAATTCTGTTTCCCATGATAAAAACCCATCTGTTTCCACCGAAAAAGCTTTCACTCGATCGTTTACAACAGTTTGGCACCATTTCTGAGTGAATTGCAGAACGTCAGATTTTTGCTGAATTTTGACCGCGCGGCTTAGGGATTTTTTCAAAAAAAAGTTGTTCAGACGTCGAGGGCTAATTCTGTTTCCCATGATAAAAACCCATCTGTTTCCACCGAAAAAGCTTTCAGTCGATCGTTTACAACAGTTTGGCACCATTTCTGAGTGAATTGCAGAACGTCAGATTTTTGCTGAAATTGTGACCGCGCGGCTTGGGGATTTTTTCAAAAAAGGGTTTTCAGTCATAGAGGGCTAATTCTGTTTCCCATGATAAAAACCCATCTGTTTCCACCGAAAAAGCTTTCAGTCGATCGTTTACAACAGTTTGGCACCATTTCTGAGTGAATTGCAGAACGTCAGATTTTTGCTGAAATTGTGACCGCGCGGCTTAGGGATTTTTTCAAAAAAAGTTGCTCAGACATAGAGGGCTAATTCTGTTTCCCATGATAAAAACGCATCTGTTTACACCGAAAAAGCTTTCACTCGATCGTTTGCAACAGTTTGGCACCATTTCTGAGTGAATTGCAGAACGTCAGATTTTTGCTGAAATTGTGACCGCGCGGCTTAGGGATTTTTTCAAAAAAAGTTGCTCAGACGTCGAGGGCTAATTCTATTTCCCATGATAAAAACCCATCTGTTTTCACCAAAAAAGCTTTCAGTCCATTGTTTACAACAGTTTGGCACCATTTCTGAGTAAATTGCAGAACATCAGATTTTTGCTGAAATTGTGACCGCGCGGCTTAGGGATATTTTCAAAAAAAGGTGCTCAGACGTCGAGGGCTAATTCTGTTTCCCATGATAAAAACCCATCTGTTTCCACCGAAAAAGCTTTCAGTCGATTGTTTACAACACTTTGGCACCATTTCTGAGTGAATTGCAGAACGTCAGATTTTTGCTGAAATTGTGACCGCACGGCTAAGGGATTTTTTCAAAAAAAGGTTTTCAGACATAGAGGGCTAATTCTGTTTCCCATGATAAAAACCCATCTGTTTCCACCGAGAAAGCTTTCAGTCGATCGTTTACAACAGTTTGGCACCATTTCTGAGTGAATTGCAGAACGTCAGATTTTTGCTGAAATTGTGACCGCGCAGCTTGGGAATTTTTTCAAAAAAGGGTTTTCAGACATAGAGGGCTAATTCTGTTTCCCATGATAAAAACCCATCTGTTTCCACCGAAAAAGCTTTCAGTCGATCGTTTACAACAGTTTGGCACCATTTCTGAGTGAATTGCAGAACGTCAGATTTTTGCTGAAATTGTGACCGCGCGGCTTAAGGATTTTTTCAAAAAAAGTTGCTCAGACGTCGAGGGCTAATTCTGTTTCCCATGATAAAAACCCATCTGTTTCCACCGAAAAAGCTTTCAGTCGATTGTTTACAACAGTTTGGCACCATTTCTGAGTGAATTGCAGAACGTCAGATTTTTGCTGAAATTGTGACCGCGCGGCTTAGGGATTTTTTCAAAAAAAGGTTTTCAGACATAGAGGGCTAATTCTGTTTCCCATGATAAAAACCCATCTGTTTCCACCGAAAAAGCTTTCAGTCGATCGTTTACAACAGTTTGGCACCATTTCTGAGTGAATTGCAGAACGTCAGATTTTTGCTGAAATTGTGACCGCGTTGCTTAGGGATTTTTTCAAAAAAAGTTGTTCAGACGTCGAGGGCTAATTCTGTTTCCCATGATAAAAACGCATCTGTTTCCACCGAAAAAGCTTTCAGTCGATCGTTTACAACAGTTTGGCACCATTTCTGAGTGAATTGCAGAACGTCAGATTTTTGCTGAAATTGTGACCGCGCGGCTTAGGGATTTTTTCAAAAAAAGGTTTTCATACATAAAGGGCTAATTCTGTTTCCCATGATAAAAACCCATCTGTTTCCACCGAAAAAGCTTTCAGTCGATCGTTTGCAACAGTTTGGCACCATTTCTGAGTGAATCGCAGAACGTCAGATTTTTGCTGAAATTGTGACCGCGTTGCTTAGGGATTTTTTCAAAAAAAGTTGTTCAGACGTCGAGGGCTAATTCTGTTTCCCATGATAAAAACGCATCTGTTTCCACCGAAAAAGCTTTCACTCGATCGTTTGCAACAGTTGGCACCATTTCTGAGTGAATTGCAGAACGTCAGATTTTTGCTGAAATTGTGACCGCGCGGCTTAGGGATTTTTTCAAAAAAAGTTGCTCAGACGTCGAGGGCTAATTCTGTTTCCCATGATAAAAACCCATCTGTTTCCACCGAAAAAGCTTTCAGTCGATTGTTTACAACAGTTTGGCACCATTTCTGAGTGAATTGCAGAACGTCAGATTTTTGCTGAAATTGTGACCGCGCGGCTTAGGGATTTTTTCAAAAAAAGGTTTTCAGACATAGAGGGCTAATTCTGTTTCCCATGATAAAAACCCATCTGTTTCCACCGAAAAAGCTTTCAGTCGATTGTTTACAACAGTTTGGCACCATTTCTGAGTGAATTGCAGAACGTCAGATTTTTGCTGAAATTGTGACCGCGTGGCTTAGGGATTTTTTCAAAAAAAGTTGTTCAGACGTCGAGGGCTAATTCTGTTTCCCATGATAAAAACGCACCTGTTTCCACCGAAAAAGCTTTCACTCGATCGTTTGCAACAGTTTGGCACCATTTCTGAGTGAATTGCAGAACGTCAGATTTTTGCTGAAATTGTGACCGCGCGGCTTAGGGATTTTTTCAAAAAAAGTTGCTCAGACATAGAGGGCTAATTCTGTTTCCCATGATAAAAACCCATCTGTTTCCACCGAAAAAGCCTTCAGTCGATTGTTTACAACAGTTTGGAACCATTTCTGAGTGAATTGCAGAACGTCAGATTTTTGCTGAAATTGTGACCGCGCGGCTTGGGGATTTTTTCAAAAAAGGGTTTTCAGTCATAGAGGGCTAATTCTGTTTCCCATGATAAAAACGCATCTGTTTCCACCGAAAAAGCTTTCACTCGATCGTTTGCAACAGTTTGGAACCATTTCTGAGTGAATTGCAGAACGTCAGATTTTTGCTGAAATTGTGACCGCACGGCTTGGGGATTTTTTCAAAAAAGGGTTTTCAGTCATAGAGGGCTAATTCTGTTTCCCATGATAAAAACCCATCTGTTTCCACCGAAAAAGCTTTCAGTCGATCGTTTACAACAGTTTGGCACCATTTCTGAGTGAATTGCAGAACGTCAGATTTTTGCTGAATTTGTGACCGCGCGGCTTAGGGATTTTTTCAAAAAAAGTTGTTCAGACGTCGAGGGCTAATTCTGTTTCCCATGATAAAAACGCATCTGTTTACACCGAAAAAGCTTTCACTCGATCGTTTGCAACAGTTTGGCACCATTTCTGAGTGAATTGCAGAACGTCAGATTTTTGCTGAAATTGTGACCGCGCGGCTTAGGGTTTTTTTCAAAAAAAGTTGCTCAGACGTCGAGGGCTAATTCTATTTCCCATGATAAAAACCCATCTGTTTTCACCAAAAAAGCTTTCAGTCCATCGTTTACAACAGTTTGGAACCATTTCTGAGTGAATTGCAGAACATCAGATTTTTGCTGAAATTGTGACCGCGCGGCTTAGGGATTTTTTCAAAAAAAGGTTTTCAGACATAGAGGGCTAATTCTGTTTCCCATGATAAAAACCCATCTGTTTCCACCGAAAAAGCTTTCAGTCGATCGTTTACAACAGTTTGGAACCATTTCTGAGTGAATTGCAGAACGTCAGATTTTTGCTGAAATTGTGACCGCGCGGCTTGGGGATTTTTTCAAAAAAGGGTTTTCAGTCATAGAGGGCTAATTCTGTTTCCCATGATAAAAACCCATCTGTTTCCACCGAAAAAGCTTTCACTCGATCGTTTACAACAGTTTGGCACCATTTCTGAGTGAATTGCAGAACGTCAGATTTTTGCTGAATTTTGACCGCGCGGCTTAGGGATTTTTTCAAAAAAAAGTTGTTCAGACGTCGAGGGCTAATTCTGTTTCCCATGATAAAAACCCATCTGTTTCCACCGAAAAAGCTTTCAGTCGATCGTTTACAACAGTTTGGCACCATTTCTGAGTGAATTGCAGAACGTCAGATTTTTGCTGAAATTGTGACCGCGCGGCTTGGGGATTTTTTCAAAAAAGGGTTTTCAGTCATAGAGGGCTAATTCTGTTTCCCATGATAAAAACCCATCTGTTTCCACCGAAAAAGCTTTCAGTCGATCGTTTACAACAGTTTGGCACCATTTCTGAGTGAATTGCAGAACGTCAGATTTTTGCTGAAATTGTGACCGCGCGGCTTAGGGATTTTTTCAAAAAAAGTTGCTCAGACATAGAGGGCTAATTCTGTTTCCCATGATAAAAACGCATCTGTTTACACCGAAAAAGCTTTCACTCGATCGTTTGCAACAGTTTGGCACCATTTCTGAGTGAATTGCAGAACGTCAGATTTTTGCTGAAATTGTGACCGCGCGGCTTAGGGATTTTTTCAAAAAAAGTTGCTCAGACGTCGAGGGCTAATTCTATTTCCCATGATAAAAACCCATCTGTTTTCACCAAAAAAGCTTTCAGTCCATTGTTTACAACAGTTTGGCACCATTTCTGAGTAAATTGCAGAACATCAGATTTTTGCTGAAATTGTGACCGCGCGGCTTAGGGATATTTTCAAAAAAAGGTGCTCAGACGTCGAGGGCTAATTCTGTTTCCCATGATAAAAACCCATCTGTTTCCACCGAAAAAGCTTTCAGTCGATTGTTTACAACACTTTGGCACCATTTCTGAGTGAATTGCAGAACGTCAGATTTTTGCTGAAATTGTGACCGCACGGCTAAGGGATTTTTTCAAAAAAAGGTTTTCAGACATAGAGGGCTAATTCTGTTTCCCATGATAAAAACCCATCTGTTTCCACCGAGAAAGCTTTCAGTCGATCGTTTACAACAGTTTGGCACCATTTCTGAGTGAATTGCAGAACGTCAGATTTTTGCTGAAATTGTGACCGCGCAGCTTGGGAATTTTTTCAAAAAAGGGTTTTCAGACATAGAGGGCTAATTCTGTTTCCCATGATAAAAACCCATCTGTTTCCACCGAAAAAGCTTTCAGTCGATCGTTTACAACAGTTTGGCACCATTTCTGAGTGAATTGCAGAACGTCAGATTTTTGCTGAAATTGTGACCGCGCGGCTTAAGGATTTTTTCAAAAAAAGTTGCTCAGACGTCGAGGGCTAATTCTGTTTCCCATGATAAAAACCCATCTGTTTCCACCGAAAAAGCTTTCAGTCGATTGTTTACAACAGTTTGGCACCATTTCTGAGTGAATTGCAGAACGTCAGATTTTTGCTGAAATTGTGACCGCGCGGCTTAGGGATTTTTTCAAAAAAAGGTTTTCAGACATAGAGGGCTAATTCTGTTTCCCATGATAAAAACCCATCTGTTTCCACCGAAAAAGCTTTCAGTCGATCGTTTACAACAGTTTGGCACCATTTCTGAGTGAATTGCAGAACGTCAGATTTTTGCTGAAATTGTGACCGCGTTGCTTAGGGATTTTTTCAAAAAAAGTGGTTCAGACGTCGAGGGCTAATTCTGTTTCCCATGATAAAAACGCATCTGTTTCCACCGAAAAAGCTTTCAGTCGATCGTTTACAACAGTTTGGCACCATTTCTGAGTGAATTGCAGAACGTCAGATTTTTGCTGAAATTGTGACCGCGCGGCTTAGGGATTTTTTCAAAAAAAGGTTTTCATACATAAAGGGCTAATTCTGTTTCCCATGATAAAAACCCATCTGTTTCCACCGAAAAAGCTTTCAGTCGATCGTTTGCAACAGTTTGGCACCATTTCTGAGTGAATCGCAGAACGTCAGATTTTTGCTGAAATTGTGACCGCGTTGCTTAGGGATTTTTTCAAAAAAAGTTGTTCAGACGTCGAGGGCTAATTCTGTTTCCCATGATAAAAACGCATCTGTTTCCACCGAAAAAGCTTTCACTCGATCGTTTGCAACAGTTGGCACCATTTCTGAGTGAATTGCAGAACGTCAGATTTTTGCTGAAATTGTGACCGCGCGGCTTAGGGATTTTTTCAAAAAAAGTTGCTCAGACGTCGAGGGCTAATTCTGTTTCCCATGATAAAAACCCATCTGTTTCCACCGAAAAAGCTTTCAGTCGATTGTTTACAACAGTTTGGCACCATTTCTGAGTGAATTGCAGAACGTCAGATTTTTGCTGAAATTGTGACCGCGCGGCTTAGGGATTTTTTCAAAAAAAGGTTTTCAGACATAGAGGGCTAATTCTGTTTCCCATGATAAAAACCCATCTGTTTCCACCGAAAAAGCTTTCAGTCGATTGTTTACAACAGTTTGGCACCATTTCTGAGTGAATTGCAGAACGTCAGATTTTTGCTGAAATTGTGACCGCGTGGCTTAGGGATTTTTTCAAAAAAAGTTGTTCAGACGTCGAGGGCTAATTCTGTTTCCCATGATAAAAACGCACCTGTTTCCACCGAAAAAGCTTTCACTCGATCGTTTGCAACAGTTTGGCACCATTTCTGAGTGAATTGCAGAACGTCAGATTTTTGCTGAAATTGTGACCGCGCGGCTTAGGGATTTTTTCAAAAAAAGTTGCTCAGACATAGAGGGCTAATTCTGTTTCCCATGATAAAAACCCATCTGTTTCCACCGAAAAAGCCTTCAGTCGATTGTTTACAACAGTTTGGAACCATTTCTGAGTGAATTGCAGAACGTCAGATTTTTGCTGAAATTGTGACCGCGCGGCTTGGGGATTTTTTCAAAAAAGGGTTTTCAGTCATAGAGGGCTAATTCTGTTTCCCATGATAAAAACGCATCTGTTTCCACCGAAAAAGCTTTCACTCGATCGTTTGCAACAGTTTGGAACCATTTCTGAGTGAATTGCAGAACGTCAGATTTTTGCTGAAATTGTGACCGCACGGCTTGGGGATTTTTTCAAAAAAGGGTTTTCAGTCATAGAGGGCTAATTCTGTTTCCCATGATAAAAACCCATCTGTTTCCACCGAAAAAGCTTTCAGTCGATCGTTTACAACAGTTTGGCACCATTTCTGAGTGAATTGCAGAACGTCAGATTTTTGCTGAATTTGTGACCGCGCGGCTTAGGGATTTTTTCAAAAAAAGTTGTTCAGACGTCGAGGGCTAATTCTGTTTCCCATGATAAAAACGCATCTGTTTACACCGAAAAAGCTTTCACTCGATCGTTTGCAACAGTTTGGCACCATTTCTGAGTGAATTGCAGAACGTCAGATTTTTGCTGAAATTGTGACCGCGCGGCTTAGGGTTTTTTTCAAAAAAAGTTGCTCAGACGTCGAGGGCTAATTCTGTTTCCCATGATAAAAACCCATCTGTTTCCACCGAAAAAGCTTTCAGTCGATCGTTTACAACAGTTTGGCACCATTTCTGAGTGAATTGCAGAACGTCAGATTTTTGCTGAAATTGTGACCGCGCGGCTTAAGGATTTTTTCAAAAAAAGTTGCTCAGACGTCGAGGGCTAATTCTGTTTCCCATGATAAAAACCCATCTGTTTCCACCGAAAAAGCTTTCAGTCGATTGTTTACAACAGTTTGGCACCATTTCTGAGTGAATTGCAGAACGTCAGATTTTTGCTGAAATTGTGACCGCGCGGCTTAGGGATTTTTTCAAAAAAAGGTTTTCAGACATAGAGGGCTAATTCTGTTTCCCATGATAAAAACCCATCTGTTTCCACCGAAAAAGCTTTCAGTCGATCGTTTACAACAGTTTGGCACCATTTCTGAGTGAATTGCAGAACGTCAGATTTTTGCTGAAATTGTGACCGCGTTGCTTAGGGATTTTTTCAAAAAAAGTTGTTCAGACGTCGAGGGCTAATTCTGTTTCCCATGATAAAAACGCATCTGTTTCCACCGAAAAAGCTTTCAGTCGATCGTTTACAACAGTTTGGCACCATTTCTGAGTGAATTGCAGAACGTCAGATTTTTGCTGAAATTGTGACCGCGCGGCTTAGGGATTTTTTCAAAAAAAGGTTTTCATACATAAAGGGCTAATTCTGTTTCCCATGATAAAAACCCATCTGTTTCCACCGAAAAAGCTTTCAGTCGATCGTTTGCAACAGTTTGGCACCATTTCTGAGTGAATCGCAGAACGTCAGATTTTTGCTGAAATTGTGACCGCGTTGCTTAGGGATTTTTTCAAAAAAAGTTGTTCAGACGTCGAGGGCTAATTCTGTTTCCCATGATAAAAACGCATCTGTTTCCACCGAAAAAGCTTTCACTCGATCGTTTGCAACAGTTGGCACCATTTCTGAGTGAATTGCAGAACGTCAGATTTTTGCTGAAATTGTGACCGCGCGGCTTAGGGATTTTTTCAAAAAAAGTTGCTCAGACGTCGAGGGCTAATTCTGTTTCCCATGATAAAAACCCATCTGTTTCCACCGAAAAAGCTTTCAGTCGATTGTTTACAACAGTTTGGCACCATTTCTGAGTGAATTGCAGAACGTCAGATTTTTGCTGAAATTGTGACCGCGCGGCTTAGGGATTTTTTCAAAAAAAGGTTTTCAGACATAGAGGGCTAATTCTGTTTCCCATGATAAAAACCCATCTGTTTCCACCGAAAAAGCTTTCAGTCGATTGTTTACAACAGTTTGGCACCATTTCTGAGTGAATTGCAGAACGTCAGATTTTTGCTGAAATTGTGACCGCGTGGCTTAGGGATTTTTTCAAAAAAAGTTGTTCAGACGTCGAGGGCTAATTCTGTTTCCCATGATAAAAACGCACCTGTTTCCACCGAAAAAGCTTTCACTCGATCGTTTGCAACAGTTTGGCACCATTTCTGAGTGAATTGCAGAACGTCAGATTTTTGCTGAAATTGTGACCGGCGGCTTAGGGATTTTTTCAAAAAAAGTTGCTCAGACATAGAGGGCTAATTCTGTTTCCCATGATAAAAACCCATCTGTTTCCACCGAAAAAGCCTTCAGTCGATTGTTTACAACAGTTTGGAACCATTTCTGAGTGAATTGCAGAACGTCAGATTTTTGCTGAAATTGTGACCGCGCGGCTTGGGGATTTTTTCAAAAAAGGGTTTTCAGTCATAGAGGGCTAATTCTGTTTCCCATGATAAAAACGCATCTGTTTCCACCGAAAAAGCTTTCACTCGATCGTTTGCAACAGTTTGGAACCATTTCTGAGTGAATTGCAGAACGTCAGATTTTTGCTGAAATTGTGACCGCACGGCTTGGGGATTTTTTCAAAAAAGGGTTTTCAGTCATAGAGGGCTAATTCTGTTTCCCATGATAAAAACCCATCTGTTTCCACCGAAAAAGCTTTCAGTCGATCGTTTACAACAGTTTGGCACCATTTCTGAGTGAATTGCAGAACGTCAGATTTTTGCTGAATTTGTGACCGCGCGGCTTAGGGATTTTTCAAAAAAAGTTGTTCAGACGTCGAGGGCTAATTCTGTTTCCCATGATAAAAACGCATCTGTTTACACCGAAAAAGCTTTCACTCGATCGTTTGCAACAGTTTGGCACCATTTCTGAGTGAATTGCAGAACGTCAGATTTTTGCTGAAATTGTGACCGCGCGGCTTAGGGTTAGTTTTTTTCAAAAAAAGTTGCTCAGACGTCGAGGGCTAATTCTATTTCCCATGATAAAACCCATCTGTTTTCACCAAAAACTTTCAGTCCATCGTTTACAACAGTTG